>NC_000073.6:32782500-33007500 GCF_000001635.26 Mus musculus | reverse complement strand
TGCATGGACTCTTCATCAGAGCAATAAGGCAAGGGAAGAAAATAAATGGGACAAAAGAAAAGCGGAAGAAACCTAAGAATCCCTATTTGCTGATGATGCAATTTTAAGCCAAGAATCTGTTAAGTCCTAGGTAACTCTTGCCTGTATAAGCTGACTTTCTGTGCTATTACTAATGATATAAGGAAACTTTCTCAAGTGCTGTTATGAGGAGACTTTCTTTTGCTTAGGTGGTTGCATATTCTGTTATGTTCTTTGCTTTGTAGTTCTTGGAAACTCATCACAATAGAAGTCAGTTAGAACTTCTTTGTATAGTTAGCCACAATATGGTTGGACTAGAACCAACCACCTGTAGCACTTCCTGCACCTCATTATGCTCTGTTTTGGATTCCCTTTTAGTCCCTGCCCCTGGGATGGAACCCACCATAAGAGAGATACCTACACCAATATAAGAAGCTATTTGGAATAAGACTTCCATTTTGGCTTGTGGTCAAATAAAGTTCCTAATTGCTGCCTGGGAATTGGCATACTACTATTAGGGAGAAAGAGATATGTGTATGGGTAAAGACATCCTGATTGGAAGTTAAGACATATATGTTAGGTTAGGCAAGACTGCTTCCACATTTCAACACCCCCAAGCAATGAGAGCAGAATAAATGTACAACAAAGATATGTTTTTAAGGAAGGGTTCTATCCCTTGATCCTGATTGGTGGAGATAGTTGGCACAGATGTTTATGGATTGCAAGGCTTAAAAGCTATGAAGGATCCTGCCTCATTGTCAGAGATAGCTCCTCAGTCTGGTCTGCATCCTTGATCAACCAATAAAGCTCAATATACTATCCTTGTCTGACTGAGATCCGTGTGTATGTGGTTTGTGAGGCAACACCTGGACCCCAAAAGAAACACATAGAGATAAATACTTTCAAAAGTGGTGCTTCCAGAGGGGCAGAATATAAAATAAACCTACAAAAATGAGTACCTTTTTATATACCCATGAAAGACATACTGAGGGGAAAAGGAACCAGAAAAGTTTCCATATTCAAAATCACCCCAAGACTATCACAATGCCTTGGAATAAAACAAACTAAGGAAGTGGAATGCAAGCTTGCAATACAAGCTTTAAAACAGAGCAAAATGGAGAAAGACAGAAGAAGATGAAAAGACTTCCCATGCTCAGGGACTGAAAGGGTAAATATTGTGAAAATTCAATTGTCAGCATAATGCCTGCATTATTCTTTACAGAAATTAAAAAAGACACCCTAAAATTCAAATGGAAACATAAATGGCAATGAAGTTCGTGAACTAGTGATATGTCTGGATGTATCACTATTCCTGATCTCAAATTATGCCACAGATCCATAGTGAAAAGAACACTTCGGAATTACCCTAGATACAGTCATGTAGGGCACTGAGGTAGGACAGAGGATGTGGATAGAAATCCACACCACTATAGCTATCCCATATTTAATTAAGATGCCCATAGTATACATCAGAGAAAAGGTATGCTCTTTAACAAGGGCATCTTCTTGATTAATGATTAATATGGGTGAGCCCAACACACTGTGGGTTTGTGTTCCTACACTTGGACAGGTTGTTCTAGGTTGTACAAATAAGTAGGCTGAACAAACAATACAGAGCAAGCCAGAAAGAATTTTCCTGCCTCATCGTCTACTTTACTTCCTCCCCTGAATTCCTCAACCTGAATATAAGCCAGCTGAAAGTTGAACTCCTTTAACCTTGAGTTGCTTTTGGTTATGGTCTGTATCACTGCAATAAAAAGCAAACTAAGATCAAAAGGTAGCCAGTGAATTTTGAATCTCTTGTACTTTGACATTGAATAAAGTATGTCACCTGGACAGTTTCTAGGATGGGTTTTCCAAAAAGTATCATTCACTAATGTTGATGATCAATCAAGATAATGCTATTCAAATTCACTACCTTATCTCTAATAATGTAAGGCCTGTATCAACACAAATCCTCAATGGGTTCCATGTGGTATTAGGATAATAAAGAACAAACATGAATGCATATGATATTGTCCTTCAGCTTCATAACACAAGAGCCCCCATGGAGCAAAAACGTTCAAAGTGTGGGCATGTCCCTCCTTCCAAGCTAATCATCCAGCCACCTCAGTAAGAGGCCTCATAGAAGCTGTCTCATTGGCGGCTCCTCTTAAAAAGGAGCCATCATACCATCTCCACATTTTCAGGCCTCACGATAGTTGCAGAAGCTGTACATAAAAAAAAGTGACTTAGTAATTTGCTAGGGTAAGCTAGAGCTGCCACACAGGAGCTATGCAAGATGACAAAAATTTCCTTTTTTTTTGTCTTTTTTAGTAGGTATTTTCTTCATTTACATTTCCAATGCTATCCCAAAAGTCCCCCATACCCTACACCCCGCCACTCCCCTACCCCTCAAATCCCACTTCTTGGCCCTGTCGTTCTTTCAGGTCTCACATTCCAGCTTTCTTGAAACACCACTGCAGTGACTGCACTACAGGAGCTGTCTAAAGTGGCATAACCTCGACTCCAGCCTCTGCCTCCCCACCCACACTCCAAATTCTCAAAGAGATGGCACATAAGACAAAGTAGTCTGCAGACAGGAATGACTTCCTACCCTAACCCATAGGCCTGTTGCAGGGAAAAGCGGATGAATATAAACTCATCATACCCTGAAGAGGAATGTCCACCACTCACTGAGCTTACCACAAAAACTCACTAATCTCAGAAGAGGAAAGTTACAAATCCCTGAGCTTCCCAAGATTAGTACTTGAAATATCATCAACCACTACTCTGGAAATCTCTGTCCTTAGAAGGAAGCTTCACCTTCTCAGAAATCCCATATAGGCATGGTACCTTTGCCTGGAATAGAGAGCAGCCGTCTGGGAATCATGCCTCCACACCACAGACCCAAAAATAAATTTATTTTATGAGATTTCCTGCCTGGCGTGACTCTCATCAGAAGAAGGAATGAAGAAAAAAGACAAAGAAGAGAGAAACCGAAGATATGGAGCAGGGATTAGGCTCCTGAGCTCCTCAGCTCAGCTGGGGATATCTTTCCCTCGCTGTAATGCCTCTGCTGAGGAGACTTCCTTTCAAAGCTCTGTGGTTCTTGACCTCCCATGTCTCAGGATAACTTTCCACTGGGATACTTTTTCTGTATAGCTCCTAAGCTTCCTAGTCCCAGGATATTCACCTATGCTAGCAGAAACACTTATCACCCCCTCTACCATGGCATCTTACAATTATACTCAACAATCGCACATGTTTGGAAAATATTTACCAATTGCCTGCTTCTCTCACCACTTTCCAGAGCCTAGTCTCTTGAAGTCTTTCTACATTTGGATGGGTGCATGAGTGTGTGAGTGTGTGTGTGTGTGTGTGTGTGTGTGTGTGTGTGTGTGTGTTTGCAGTATCAAGAGTCCATACCTGAGTGAAATCATTCAATATTTCTCATTCTGACTCTGACTTATGCACTGTTAAAACATGGTATCCCTACACAATGGACTTCTGTAAACCATGAATGAGAAAGTTATCTCATTTGCAGAAAATGAGTGAAACTACAGATCACACTGAATCTGGTGTCCTCTGATGGAGGACTCCCTTCATTGGAGTGGCTTTTCTTTTCTGACCATTGTGTTGGGAATTCAAACCTCATCCAAACATCTACTTGCGTAATTCCACATAGCCATGGTTAAGATTGTTGGTTCAAATTCCTTTTGATAAGAATCCATTCATCTAGCACTTGAGATTCCTGAAATTATTCCCCATGCTATGAGGTATGCCAGCACCTTCCGCCTTCCGCCAATGACGTTTGCACATGCTGTGTGAGGAGTGGGTGTGGCCGTGGCCCCATGATGGTGCCCGGGACTGCTGCCAAGTCTTATGACTGGCACCTGAGTTCCACCTATCCCTCAAGATAGCCATGTACCTTGAGCTGCATTGCACAGATTCACCACAACATAAGATTGGATGATGTGATGAATGTAGACCTGAGCCAATGAACTGTGACTACGTGGACTGGGCTGGAGAGAGGGGATAAAGGGTGATGACTGAGAGAGGTTGGGACATTCTTTTTTCCTGCACATTGAAAATTTCCTAAATAAACTCCCTTGAGAAGGACATCAGTTTCGTCCCTTCATTTCTGCTGGTCTGAGATGGTAGCTACAATGCTGGATGTTTCTGCGCCGTCTCTTCTAAAACTATGAAATACTTAAATAAACCCAAGTAATGTTGATCTATTTCCTGGCAGCTAGTCCTGGTATTTTTCCACTACCAAACACACTCAGACAACTTCTGAACACCTCAGTCTGTCAGATCTGTGCCTTTTGACCTCATGGACAAATATCAGCCTAAATCGCCATGGGCAGAGGGAGTCAAAACAATTTATTATCTATAATTGTGTATTGTGGTTTATTATATCAACTTTTTCACGGCAGGTTGTAAGCTGACATGTGGGAGACTGGGAATCAACCTGAGTTCTCTGAATGATCAGCCAGTGCCCTTAACCATGAAACCATTTCCATATTAATAAACTGAGTTTTCTAGGAATTACTTTTTTTTTTTTTTTTAAGAAAAGTTCCTCCAGAACAGGGTGACCTCAAAATTACTATGTGGCTGAGGATGATGTTGAATTTCCTATCTTCCTTTTTCCACCTCTAAGTGCTGATTATTCTGGTGTACGCCACCATCATCACAGTTTTGTGCACTGCAGAGCATCAAATCCAGAGCCTCAAAAAGCTCAGCAAGCACTTTATCCATCTAGCTACATTTCTAGCCTAAGATTAATTAAAATCTGATATTAAATATATTGATATATAAAATATGTTGTAAATTATCTAATATTTGAATATAATGTTATATTTATAAAAATAATAAATAATAGTTAAATCATATATTTATATATATACATACACACATGCACATACATATTAATACACACAAATGTGTGTGTGTGTGTGTGTGTGTGTGTGTGTGTGTATGTGTGTGTGTTTCTGTGTGTATGTGTGTGTAATGTCAGGCTTATCTCCACCAAAACATAAAGTAATATGGATGTCCATAGGCAGATAATATGGTTTCCTTCATTTAAGGCCACCAAGCAATTCAGGGGATTCTAGATCAACTCCCATTAATATCCATCAATAAACAAGTAGCATTTGCTATTTTCTACTGCATCCTGAGGGTTCTGTCCCATCTGTATAACTCAGTATCATGGTTGCTTTTGCAAAGGTGGATTAGTATACACAGGGCTAAATTGTGTTGCATTTAGGAGGAAATCATGAACATAGACATTTCCAATAAAGTACATCCTTTTTTGGTTTAGTGCCCAAGGTTATCAGGAGACCTCCAATGCTCAGTTCTAATCTTTATGAGTTTTTCTGGCATCAATATCTTTTCATTTCCCATAGAAATATAAAGATATCTTTCTCACTGATGGAAAACTTTTGAGGAATTTCATTCTGATTTTCAAATATCTTTATAGATTTTAGAATGATTGTATTCCACCATTTTTTTTTAGGTTTGAACTATAAGCTTTCGCTATACGTTTTTAAAATATTTTATTAGGTATTTTCCTCATTTACATTTCCAATGCTATCCCAAAAGTCCCCTATGCCCTCCTACCCACTCCCTTACCCACCCACTCCCACTTTTGCCCCTGGCATTCCCCTGTCCTGGGGCATGTAAAGTTTGCATGCCCAATGGGCCTCTCTTTCCACTCATGGTCGACTAGACCACCTTTTGATACATATGCAGCTAGAGACAAGAGCTCCAAGGTACTGGTTAGTTCATATTGCTGTTCTATCTATAGGGTTGCAGTTCCCTTTAGCTCCTTGGGTACTTTCTCTAGCTCGTGCATTGGTGGCCCTGTGATCCATCCAATAGCTGACTGTGAGCATCCAATTCTGTGTTTGCTAGGCCCCGGCATAGTCTCACAAGAGACAGCTATATCTGGGTCCTTTCAGCAAAATCTTGCTAGTGTATGCAATGGTGTCAGTGTTTGGAGGCTGAATATGGGATGGACCCCTGGATATGGCAGTCTCTAGATGGTCCATCCTTTCATCACACCTCAACACTTTGTCTCTGTAACTCCTTCCATGGGTGTTTTGTTCCCAATTCTACGAAGGGCAAAGTGTCCCCACTTTGGTCTTTGTTCTTCTTGAGTTTCATGCTTTTATCAAATTGTATCTTTTATCTTGGGTATCCTAAGTTTCTGGGGTAATATCCACTTATCAGTGAGTACGTATTGTGTGGGCTCCTTTGTGATTGGGTGACCTCACTCAGAATGATGCCCTCCAGGTCCATCCATTTGCCTAGGAATTTCATAAATTCATTCTTTTTAAGAGCTGAGTAGTACTCCATTGTGTAAATGTACCGCATTTTCTGTATCCATTCCTCTGTTGAGGGACATCTGGGTACTTTCCAGCTTCTGGCTATTATAAATAAGGCTGCTATGAACATAGTGGAACATGTGTCCTTCTTACCTGTTGGAACATCTTCTGGACATATGATCAGGAGAGGTATTGCGGGATCCTCTGGTAGTAATTTTTCCAACTTTCTGAGAAACTGCCAGACTGACTTCCAGAGTGGTTGTACAAGCTTGCAATCCCACCAACAATGGAAGAGTGTTCCTCTTTCTCCACGTCCTCGCCAGCATCTGCTGTCACCTGAATTTTTCATCTTAGACATTCTGACTGGAGGTAGATTCTCAGGGTTGTTTTGATTTGCATTTCCCTGATGATTAAGGATGTTGAACATTTTTTCAGGTGCTTCTCTGCCATTCAGTATTCCTCAGGCGAGAATTCTTTGTTTAGCTCTGAGCCCCAATGTTATTGGAGTTATTTGATTTTCAGGAGTCTAC
The DNA here is from genome assembly GCF_000001635.26 of Mus musculus. NCBI lineage: Eukaryota > Metazoa > Chordata > Mammalia > Rodentia > Muridae > Mus > Mus musculus. Next base: position 33,000,644 of record NC_000073.6, on the reverse strand, counting down.
CTTCTTGAGTTCTTTATATATATTGGATATTACTCCCCTATCTGATTTAGGATAGTTGAAGATACTTTCCCAAACTTTGGTGGCCTTTTTGTCTTATTGACAGTGTCTTTTGTGTTGCAGAAGCTTTGCAACTTTATGTCATTTATTTATTCTCAATGTTACAGCACAAGCCATTGCTGTTCTGTTCAGGAATTTTTCCTTTGTACACATATCTTCAAGGCTTTTCTCCACTTTCTCCTCTATAAGTTTCAGTGTCTCTAGTTTTATGTGGAGTTCCTTGATCTACCTCGATTTGACCTTAGTACAAGGAGATAGGAATAGATGAATTTACATTATTCTATGTGATAACAACCAGTTGTGCCAGCCCCATTTGTTGAAAATTTTGTCTCTTTTCCACTGGATGATTTTAGCTTCATTGTCAAAGATCAAGTGACCATAGGTGTGTGGTTTCATTTCTGGGTCTTCGGTTCTATTCCATTGGTCTACTTGTCTGTCGCTATACCAGTACCATGCAGTTTTTATCACAATTACTCTGTAGTACAGCTTTAGGTTCGGCATGGTGATTCCACCAGAGGTTCTTTTATCCTTGAAATAACTTCTTGCTATCCTAGGTTTTTTGTTATTCCAGGTGAATTTGCAGATTGTTCTTTCTAATTCATTGAAGAACTGATTTGAAATTTTGATGGGGATTGCATTGAATCTGTAGATTGCTTTTGGCAAGAGAGCTATTTTTATAATGTTGATCCTGCCAATCCATGAGTACAACAGATCTTTCCATTTTCTGATATCTTCTTTAATTTCTTTCTTCAGAGACTTGAAGTTCTTATTGTAAAGATCTTTCACTTCCTTAGTTAGAGTCATGCCAAGGTATTTTATATTATTTGTGACTATTGAGAAGGGTGTTGTTTCCCTAATTTCTTTCTCAGCCTGTTTATTCTTTGTATAGAGAAAGGTCATTGATTTGTTTGAGTTAATTTAATATCCAGCTACTTCACTGAAGCTTTTTATCAGGTTTAGGAGTTCTCTGGTGGAAATTTTAGGGTCACTTAAATATATTATCAGATCATCTACAAAAAGTGATAGTTTGATTTCTTCTTTTCAATTTGTATCCCCTTCATCTTCTTTTGTTGTTGAATTGCTCTGGCTAGGACTTCAAGTACAATGTTGAATAGGTCGGGAGAAAGTCGGCAGCCTTGTCTAGTCCCTGATTTTAGTGGGATTGCTTCCAGCTTTTCACCATTTACTTTGATGTTGGCTACTGGTTTGCTATAGATTGGTTTTATCATGTTTAGGTATGGGCCTTAAATTCCTGATCTTTCCAAGGTTTTTATCAGGGATGGGTGTTGAATTTTGTCAAATCCTTTCTCCGCATCTAAGGAGATGATCATGTGGTTTTTGTCTTTGAGTTTGTTTGTATGATCAATTACATTGATGGATTTCCATATATTACACCATCCATGCATCCCTGGAATAAAAGCTACTTGGTTAGGATGGATGATTATTTTAATGTGTTCTTGGATTTGGTTAGCGAGACTATTAATGAGTATTTTTAATGTTGTTTCTTTCTCATTAATATTTGAAAATTTATATTTGAGATAGCACTGTTGTTCTGTCACTGAGATACTTTAATCTTCCTTTTTGTTTTATAATCACTCATTAAGGTGTGATTAGATCTTTCTACAACTGCTTGTCCTGTATGATTGTGTGGTTTACCACCAATATGCTTCATATTATAATAAGCAAAGAATTGCTTTATCTTATTGGGGATATTTATCAGTCTTTTTTGTACAGGTACTTTCACAATAGCCTTACTTTCAGTAATGTGAAATTACAGAATCAGCCTTCTCAGAAATCAAAGCAGTTACCCATTGAAACCCAGTATATGCATCAGTGGTACAAAACAACAGAATAAAATTTTCAAATTCTGAAAAATAAAATACATCCATGTGCCAGATTTTATTTTATTTTATTTTATTTTATTTTATTTTATTTTATTTTAGTACCTGTATGGTTACTCCTGGTAGGACCTCTGCTGATGTCCACCCTCCTTAGATGATTCTATATTGTATCAAATTGACACCTGAAGCTGAATATGACACCACCCTCCAATGAAATTTCATCAGGCACAAAGGCACCCCACCTCCTGTTGCTGTTGTCAATTAATTTCTTCTCTAATCAACCCGTTGGTGATGGTGGCAGCAGCTTTGGATGTGCTGGTGGCAGCAGCTATTGCCAGTTATTTTTTTTTTCTCCAATTGACCACCTACAGTGGTAGCAGAAACAGGAGTTGCTTGCTTCCTGCCCCAATGTTCTTGATTCCCAAACGAAACACACACACACACACACACACACACACACGTGCACAGGGCATTCTATTTTGATATGCCTTAAACTGTTCAATGGCTGAACCACTTCCAAACCTCTGCATGGCTAACATACTCACCCTATATTATCAATTTATTATTAAAATCTATATTACATTTCTGTTTCTGTAGACCCAGTTGGTTAGCCTCCTGGGCTGCTCTTCCCCAGCTCTTTCATGTTGGCTGACTCTCTGTCTTTTATGTCTCAGCTATGACAGCTACACTTTTCCTGGCATGAGGATTAACTCCTTCTCCTTCTCTTTAGTTGTCAAGCATCCATTGATTAGCTGGGTTACCTCAAAGGGGGACTATAAATAAAAAAGAACAGGTGTGAGAAAAAGATAAAGCCAAGACAAAATTTCTGATCAAGGCAAAGTTTAATTTTCAACACTGTGTTTATATAGGGAAAGCCTACAGACCCAATCCTTTGTTTCATCTGGATTGAGTTGCAAAGCAAGCTCAGTGGGCAGTCAACTCCTCTAAGCTCCTGTAAGAAATTACAAATGTGGCAAGGCCAGATGACTCCAGCTAAGTTGTAAAACTATCCTGGGTTTGTTTAGCCTACTCAAGAATGGGGGAAGAGCATAATTCCCCCATTTTCTTCGTTAAAGATGAGCAGTTATCACTAGCTGGACAGGGTCACAAAATTTACTTGTTTTCCATAATGCCAAATAGGCTATAGAGAGGTTAAGCTAACATGCCTCCCTTAGATCCCTGTCTTTATTGCTCCTTCTTACCCATAGTGGATAACAAACATATATTTTGATGTGTGTCTCTGGTTTAGGTTGCTAGAAGCTCAAGAACACTCCTACTCTTCCCTGGCTACCTGCCTTCAAAGGCACACTCTTTCACATTTAACCAAACCACAAAGGACATATGAATATGCATTCAATGCATTTCTTCATAGAGAAGAATAACTGCCATGTTGAATAGTGAGCTTGCTAACAGAGATCCTGTCTGAAGGCAAGCAATCTGTTTCCAAAAGTTAAAAGCAACAACATTAAAGTTGCCTGCAGGAATATCCCAGGTACTCAATTCAGCTGCAAATTGGCAATTATGAAACACAAAGGCTGGTCACCAGGTATACCAGGAGTAGCTTTGAGAATTGATAGAATATACTTACTCACCAGTAAGAGTGGATACTACACTCCAGGTTAACTCAGCTGGCTGACAGGGATTTTGAACTGTCTTGACCATTGGAATTATAATCAATACAAGGCTCAGGATTAGAGGAGAGGTGACTGCCCAGGAGCTCTCTAAGAGAGCAGGTGAGGGAGCCATCTTGGGTCCTGGGTCCCTTGGAGACTATTCTGTGAGGTGAGAGTATGAACTACAGTAGCAACACAGATTCTGGGACAGGCAGTAGCCACACAGCTTCTGGAACAGAACCCTTTTTGGGCTCCAGACATCCTAGCACTTTCCCTGCCAGAGGAGAGGTGCCCTCCTGGAAGGACTCTGACTGCAGGAGCAAGTGAGTGAGCAATCATGGGTCCCAGGCCCCTCAGAGACCAGTCTTTGCAGATCAGCTCTGTAGAGGGTGTGCAATTGGACTGCAGAACGGACACAGCTTCTGGGAAAGGCAGAAGCAACAAAGCTTCTGGGACAAACCCCATTTTGGGCACCAGTCATCCAGCTACCTTCCCTGCCAGAGAAGAGGTATCCACCCAGGAGGGCTCTGACTGCCAGAACATGTGAGTGAGTCATCTGGGGTCCCGGGTCCTTCAGAGACTAGTCTGCATAGGTGAGAATGTGGACTACAAAAACTACCTTCCTACTGAGACAGGCAGAAGTGACATAGCTTCTGGGACAGACCTCATTTCAGGCTATAGAAATCCGGGCACTTTCCTTGCCAGAAGAGAGGGGCCCTCCCAAGGAGGACTCTGACTGCCAGAGAAGGTTAGGGAACTATCATGGGTCCCGGTTACCTCAGAGACCAATCTGCACAGGTCAGCTCAGCAGAGGGTGAGCAAGCAGACTCCTGAAGCAACACAGCTTCTGGAACAGACCCCATTTTAAGCTGAAGATATCTGAGCACTTTCCATGACAGAAGAGAGGTGTCCACCCTGGAGGGCTCTGAATTTCAGAGCTGGTGAGAGAGCCATCTTAGGTCCCACGTTCCTCAGAGAGTAGTCTGTGCAGATGAGCATGCAGACTGCAGAGGAAACACATCTTCTGGGACAGGCCATGTTTTGGGCATTCACCATCACCAAGGAGGCAGATGTCTGTGTACCTTCCATGCAAGGGGAGAGCTTGTCTGCAGAGAGTAGTCTGACCACTGAGAGTCAGGAGAGAGCTGGACTCCCAGGACTTCTGACAGAGGCTAACAGAATTATAGGAGGAACAAGATCCAACCAGATACAACTCTAACAACTAACACCAGAGATAAACAGATGGTGAAAGGCAAACATAAGAATCTAACTAACAGAAACCAACACCACTCACCATCATCAGAACCCAGTACTCCCACCTCAGTCATTCATTCCTGGATAACCCAACACACCCGAAAAAACAAGGCTTGGATTTAAAATCATATATCATTATGCTGGTAAAGGACATCAAGAAGGGCATTAATAACTCACTTGAAGAAATACAGGAGAATAGTGCTAAAAAGGTGGAAGCCCTTAAAGAGGAAACAAAACATCCCTTAAAGAGCTACAGGAAAACACAACCAAACAGGTGATGGATTTGAATAAAAGCATCCAAGACCTAAAAAGGGAAGTAGAAACAATAAAGAAAAGCCAAAGTGGGACAATTCTGGAGATAGAAAACCTAGGAAAGAAATCAGGAACCATAGATGAGAGCATAAGCAACAGAATACAAGAGATAGAAGAGACAATCTCACGTGCAGAAGATTCCATAGAGAACTTGGGCACAACAAACAAAAAAAATGCAAATTTCAAAAAGATCCTAACTCAAAACATCCAGGAAATCCAGGACACAATGATAAGACCAAACCTATGGATAATAGGAGTAGATGAGAATGAAGATTTTCAACTTAAAGGGCCAGCAAATATCTTCAACAAAATTATAGAAGAAAACTTCCCAAATGTAAAGAAAGAGATGCACATGACCGTACAAAAGGCCTACAGAACTCAAAATAGAATGGACCAGAAAGGAATTTCCTCTCAACACATAATAATCAGAACAACAAATGCACCAAATCGAGATAGAATATTAAAAGCAGTAAGGGGAAAAAGTCAAGTAACATATAAAGGCAGGCCTATAAGAATTACACCAGACTTCTCATCAGAGAATATGAAAGCCAGAAGATCCTGGACAGATGTTATGCAGACCCTAAGAGAACACAAATGCCATCCCAGACTACTATACCCAGCAAAACTCTCAATTACCATAGATGGAGAAACCAAGGTATTCCTTGATAAAACCAAATTCACACAATATCTTTCCATGAATCCAGCCCTTCAAAGGGTAATAAAGGGGAAACACCAACACAAACACGGAAACTACACCCTAGAAAAATCAAGAAAATAATCCTTCAACAAACCTAATAGAAGACAGCTGAAAGAAAAGAATCCCAACTTTAACAATAAAAATAACAGGAAGCAACAATTACTTTTCTTTAATTTCTCTTAACAATAATGGACTCAAGTACCCAATAAAAAGACATAGGCTAATATACTGACTATACAAACAGGACCCAACATTTTCTCCTTACAGGAATCCCACCTCAGGGAAATTGACAGACACTACCTCAGAGTGAAAGTCTGGAAAACGATTTTCCATGCAAAAGATCTGCCAAAAACAACCTGCAGTAGCCATTCTAATATCGAAGATAATTGACTTCTGATCCAAAATTATCAAAAGAGACAAGGAGGGGCACTTTATACTAATCAAAGGTAAAATGTACCAAGACGAACTCTCAATTCTGAATAACTATGCTCCACATCCAAGGGCAGCATCATTCATTAAAGAAACTTTACTAAAGCTCAAAGAACAAATTGCACATAACACAATAATAGTTGGAGACTTCAACACTTCACTCTCACCAATGAACAGATCTGGGAATCAGAAACTAAACAGAGACACATGGACACTAACAATAGTTATGAAACTAATAGATTTAATAGATATCTATAGAACAGTTTATCCTAAAACAAAAGGATATCGCTTCTTCTCAGCACCACATGGTACCTCCTCAAAAATTGACCATATAATTGGTCACCAAACAAGGCTCCACAAATAAAAATTATTGAAATGATCACGTGCATCCTATAAGATCACTACAGACCAAAACCAATCTTCAATAACTCCATAAATAATAGAAACCCAGCATTCACGTGGAAACTAAACAACACTCTACTCAATGATTCCTTAGTCAAGGATGAAATAAGGAAAGAAATTAAAGACTTTTTAGAGTTTAATGAAAAGGAAGCTACAACATACCCAAACATATGGGACACAATGACGGCAATCCAAAGAGGAAATCTCATAGCCTTGGGTGCATTCAAAAAGAAACTAGAGAGAGCAGCCTGACAGCACACCTACAAGCTCTAAAACTAAAGGAAACAAATCCACACAAGAGGAGTAGATTGCAGGAAATAATCAAACTCAGGGCTGAAATCAACCACGTGGAAGCAAAAAGAACTATTCAAAAATCAAGGAAATCAGGAGCTGGTTCTTTGAGAAAATCAACAACATAGATAAACCCTTACCCAGAAAGCACAGGGGTAGTATCATAATTAACAAAATCAAAAATTAAAACTGAGATAAAACAACAGAATTTCAAGAAATCTAAAACATCATCAGATACTACTACAAAGACTATACTCAACTATTGCCTGAGCTTTTGTCCCCGCTGGCAAGAACACACTCAGGACAACCGGAATCTTCTGCAGCAAAGCTTTATTGCTTACTTCTCAGGAAGACCCCAACCCCAGAAAATGGAGGCGCTTATATAGCCCTCAGCCATGGCATTTCAGCACCTCATATGGCATGTCAGCTCCTGATTTGTTGCTCGCCCATCACCACACTACTAGACCCTGAGATGGGCAGTGACTAGGAGTGAGTTCACTCTCGCACCTGAGTACAAGGCTTGTTTACTAGTTAGGCACAGCGGAGGCCAGCGCCATCTTATAATGGCGATTGCTCACAGCACGGCTCTCCACACTCAACAAAACTAGAAAACTTGGATGAAATCGACAACTTCCTAGATAGATACCAGGTACCAAAGTTAAATCAGGATCAGATTAACGATCAAAACAGTTCCATTTCCTCTTGGGAAATAGAAGCACTCATCAATAGTCTCCCAACCAAAAAAAGCCCAGGACCAGATGGGTTTATTGCAGAATTCTATCAGACCTTCAAAGCAGACCTAATTCCAACTCTCCTCAAACTATTCCACAAAATAGAAAGAGAAGGTACTCTACCCAATTCATTCTATGAAACCACAATTACTTTGATACCTAAACCACACAAAGAAACAAAAAAAAAAAGAGAGAGAACTTTAGACCAATTTCCCTTATGAATATAATGCAAAAATACTCAATAAAATCATCACAACCCGAATCCTAGAACACATCAAAATGGTCATCTATCATAACTACAGAGGCTTCATTCTAGGGATACATGGATGGTTTAATATATGGAAATCCATCAACGTAATCCACTTTATAAAAAAACTTAAAGACAAAAACCTCATGATCATCTCATTACATGCTGAACAGCACTTGACAAAATCCACACCCGTTCATGATAAAAAGTCTTGGAAAGATCAGGAATTCAAGGCCCATACCTAAACAAAATAAAAGCAATATACAGCAAACAGGTAGCCATTATCAACAAAGAGAGATACTCAAAGCAATCCAACAAAAAATCAGGGACAAGACAAGGCTGCCCACTTTCTCTTTATCTATTCAATATAGTACTTGAAGTCCTAGCCAGAGCAATTCGACAACAAAAGGATATCAAGGGGATACAAATTGGAAAGGAAGAAGTCAAAATATCACTATTTGCAGATGATATGATAGTATATGTAAGTAGCCCTAAGAAATCCACCAGAGAACACTTAAACCTGATAAACAGCTTCAGGGAAGTTAGCTGGATATAAAATTAACTCAAACAAATCAATGGTCTTTCTCTACACAAAGGATAAACTGACTGTGAAAAAAATTAGGGAAACAACACCCTTTTCAATACTGACAAATAATATAAAATACCTTGGTGTGATTCTAACTAAGGAAGTGAAAGATCTCTATGAAAAGAACTTCAAGTATCTGAAGAAAGAATTTGAAGATCTCAGAAGATGGAAAGATCTCCCATGCTTATGGATTGGCAGCATTAATATATTGAAAATGGCTATCCTTTGAAAGTAGGATAGCAAAAACTATTGTCAACAATAAAAGAACCTCTGGTGGAATCACCATGTCTAAACTTAAGCTGTAATACAGAGCAATTGTGATAAAAATTGCATGGTACTAGTACAGAGACAGACAGGTAGATCAATGGAATACAATTGAAGAACCAGCAATGAATCCACACACCTATGGTCAGTTGATCTTTGACAATGAAATTAAACCATGCAGTGGAAAAAAGACACCATTTTCAAAAATTGGTGCTGGCATAACTGGTGGTTATCATGTAGAAGAATGCAAATTCATCCATTCTTATCTCACCTTACAAACCTCAAGTCTAAGTGGAAGAAAGACGATCACATCAAACCAGACACATGGGAATTTATAGAGGATAAAGTGGGGGTAAAGCCTCAAAAATATGGGCAGAGTGGAATAATTCCTAAACAGAACAGCAATGTTTTGTCCTTTAAGATCATGAATTCACAAATGGAACCTCATAAAATTGCAAAGCTTCTGTAAGGCAAAAGACACAGTCAATATGACAAAAACGCCACCAACAGATTAGGAAAATATTTTTACCAATCCTAATTCTGATAGGGGACTAATATCCAATATATACAAAGAACTCAAGAAACTGAACTCCAGAAATTCAAATAACCCCATTAAATTAGGGGTACAGAGCTAAAAAAAATAATTCTCAACTAAGGAACATCGGGTGGCTGAGAAGCACCTGAAAAAAATGTTCAACATCCTTAATCATCAGGGAAATGCAAATAGAAACAACCTTGAGATTCCACCTCACACAAGTCAAAATGGCTAGGGTTAAAAACTCAGATGACAGCAGATGCTGGCAAGGATGTAGAGAAAGAAGAGTACTCCACCATTGCTGGTGGGACTGCAAGCTGGTACAACCACTCTGGAAATCATTTTGGAAGATCCTCAGAAAATTGTACATAGTTATACCAGAAGATCCAGCAATACCACTCATGAGACTATAACTAGATGATGCTCCACCATGTAATAAGGACACATGCTCCACTATGTTCATAGCAGTCTAATTCATAAAAACCAGAAACTAGGAAGAACTCAAATGTCCTTCAACAGAGGAATGAACACAGAAAATGTGTTACATTTATAAAATGGAGTACTACTCAGCTATCAAACACCATGAATTTATGAAATACTTAGACAAATGGATGGCTCTGAAGGATATCATACTGAGTGAGGTAACCCAATCACAAAACTCAATAACATATGATATGCACTAACTGAAAAGTGGATATTATCCCAGAAGCTCACAATCCATCTTAGAAGGAGGAACAACATACCCATGGAAGGAGTTACAGAGACAAAGTTAAGAGCAGAGACTGAAGGAATGACCATTCAGAGACTGACCCACTTGGGGATCCACCCATTAATAACCAACAAATCCAGGTACTATGGCAGGTTCCAACAAGATCCTGCTGACAGAAGCCTGATATAGATGTCTCCTGAAGTGCTCTGTCAGTTCCTAGCAAATACCTAACTGGATGTTCACAATCATGCATTGAACAGAGCACAAGGTCCACAATGAAGGAGCTAGAAAAAGTACCAAAAGAGCTAAAGGGTTCTGAAGCCCCATAGAAACATCAATATGAAATACCCAGTACTTCCAGATCTCCTTGGAACTAAACCACCAATCAAAGAAAAAACATGGTGGAAATTGTGGTTCTACCTGTATATATGTAGCAGAGTGCACTGGCTGGTTTTATGTGTCAATTTGACACAGGCTGGGGTTATCACTGAGAAAGGAAATTCATTTGGGCAAGTGCCTCCATGAGATCCAGCTGTGGGGCATTTTCTTAATTAGTGATCAAGGGGGAAATGTTCCTTGTGGGTGGGACCATCTCTGGGCTAGCAGTCTTGGGTTCTATAAGAGACCAGGCTGAGCAAGCCAGTAGAAGAAGGCCAGTAAGTACCATCCCTCCATGGACTCTGAATGAGCTCCTGCTTTCTGGCCTGATTGAGTTCCAGTCCTGACTTCCTTTGGTGATCAACAGCAATGTAGAAAGTGTAAGCTGAATGAACACTTTCCTTCCCAACTTGCTTCGTGGTCATGATGTTTGTACAGGACTAGAAAACCTGACAAAGACACAGAGGATTGCCTAGTCAGTTATCAATGGGAGCAGAAGCCCTAGGCCTTGGGAAGGTTATATGCCTCAGTATAGGGGAATGCCAGGTTCTTTAAAGGGAGTGGTTGGGCTGGGGGGGGGGGGCATGGAGAAGGGGGCAGGGATAAGGGATTTTTAGAGGGGAAACTGGGAATGGGCATAACATTTGAAATGTAAATTAAGAAAATAATTAAAAAAATATTTTTAATGTAAAAGATTCTAAATTTTTTTTTCTGAAGCTCTTAAAATCTAGGATTTTTTCATACCTCTTGAATTCTCCAAAGTTATCTTTTGTGTACATATAAAAATGTATTATATTATAAATCAAAAATGAGATGATTTGATTTTTTTCTTTTAAAATAAAAACAGAAAATATTGCCATAAAAAAATTAAATGAAGAAAGATGAATTCGCATTAATGTTCGCTTTGCCAAAGAACTGCTGTGGGTGCATGAGAAGGAGCAAGAACACAAACACTCAACAATTGATCATAGTCTATATAATGTATCTGTTGTTGTCTAATAGCTTCATCTACTTTCTGGAAAGCTATTCATAACACATCACTTAACTGTTGAGGAAAATTAGAATTTGTATCCCTCTTAAGAATATCAAACAGAGGCTTAAGTTCTCCTGAGGTAAGCTTAAGATTATCTCTTAGCCAATTAACATTCCCTAAAAGCTTTTGAAAAGCATTTAAAGTAAGTAAATTATCTTTTCTTATATGAATATTCTGTACCAAAATTTGCTTAGGATATAACTGATGTCCCAAGTATTGAAAGGGATATGGATTTTAAATCTTTTCTGGAGAAGCTTTAAATCGCCAAGCTTTAAAAGTTTGTTGTATAAGAGCAAAGGCTTGTAGTACAATGCCTTCAGAAAAATCAGCTAATATAATACCAACCATTTAGTGAATAATATACACTGAAAGATTCAAAGTCCTAACTTCTTGTATTGAAGCAGGAACAAATTTTTGACATAATGTAGGGCTATTGGCCATTCTTTGAGGCAAAACTTTCTAAAGTTATCACTTCATGGGTTCTTTAAAATTACAAACAAACTCACTAAATGTGAATCTACCATACTCAACAGGATACAAAGGAATAGAATAAAAACAATCCTCCAAATCCATAATAATAATTCTATATACATTTCCTTAAAGGCTGCTGGAGTAGGCAAGTTAGGCTCTAATGCCTTCACAAGTTCCATAGCCTCATCAACCCTTCACACAACCTGATTTGTCCTCCTAATTCCAAATATGTGTGAGTTAGAGTCCTGAGCCTGGGATCAAACTGCAAACTGCAACCAATAGAACACTTATTACTTATTTAGACAAAATAAAATTTCTTCCTTTTTCTAGCTGTAATTTCAAGAGAGGAACACCTTGTCACGTTATGAACCCAATAATGACAGTCACAGAGTTTTTTGTAAAGAAAATAGAGATCAGCATCCTTACCATAGAAGTTGAGAAGCAGCTGGCCGGTTTACACTTTAAGAGGGCTTGTGTAGAGAATCTGCTCCTAGCAGGGCTTCACCAGCTGTGCTAGACTCCTAGCTGCAGGATTAGGGGTCCAAAGACCAACTGAGACTATTTTTTTTTCAGTGATTTAAAAAGAAATCAAGGGATGAACAACCAGCAGTTATGTTTTAACAATGATTTTTCTTTTGAACATGAAACACAGTGCAACAAAGAATGAAACAAAAACAAAGACATAAACTGACAGACATGGGCAGATTAGCATGCCAAGGACAGAAAATAGGCAGAGAGGAGAGAACTAGATGTTCCAAAGGGTCTCAGATATCCTACATAAAAGAACCAGAACCAGAAATAAGCATTCCTCCAGTAGTAGCCAGAGAGGAGCACCATGTCTCCTGACCTCTGTCTTTCCTTAGAGGAGCTCTAAAACATTACATTCATTGTCAAGCCATCCATGGACATTCAGGAAGGTCTGCTTTTCTGAAACTTATTCTCTCTCATGTCTAGGGTGTAAACTATCTCTACTCAGGGACCAAAGACAAGGAGCATCTATGAGAATTATCTCTGCACATCCAATTCCCTAGGTGCCCTTCAATTTATCCCACTTAATAGAGCTCCAATGTTAAGATGAGATCTGAAAAAGTCAGCTCAGTCAGTCGACAGGTTCTCCAGCACAGGAACAAGGATTAAAAAGAAAAAAGAAAATTGGACAACATTGTAGCATGACCGCAGGCGGCTCTCAGAGTGAAGCAGGTCTGTTTTTTCCCAAGTTTGCTTGTATATCATTTTAATTACAAGCAAATAATAAGGTCAGTTCTAGGTTAAGAAACAAACAAGGCAATACACACAAATAATTAAGGAATAAGCAAGGCAGTAAACAAAGTCCCATAATCACTGTTTCTAGGAGCTTGACTGGATGACCAAGATATCTGAGCCTACTTCCCTATCCTGGCCCAAAGTCAAATACTTGCATGAAGCCTACTTCCTTGTCCTGGCTCAATGTTAAAATTCCTACCAAGTTACCAGAATTGGGTCTAAAATCTCTCTACATCTTTCTGAGTCTGGTTTATGCACGGGTATAATGTGGCATGCATATGCAATAGGCTTATACTAACACTTCTCTACCTTGTCTGGGGAATTCAAACCTCCCCCATACCTCTACTTGCAGAATTCCATATGACCATGATTAATATTGAAATTTTAACTTCCTTCTGATAAGAACCCATTCAGGTAGCACCTGAGATTCCTGAAATTATTCCTCATGCTATAGGGTATTTTGGTACCTCCTACCTTCCACCAATGAACTTTGCCAATCCTGGATATTTTTTCCCCTCTCTCTTATATGTATGTAAACCTTATATCACCCCAAGTAATGTTCTTCTATGTCCTTGCAACTGGTCGTGTTATTTTTCTATTTCCAAAACACCTCCATCAATCACATCTGCTCCTTTTGCCACCATGTACCATATCAGTCTAAATCCCCAAGGCAGAGAGAGTCAAATCATGTATTATGTATTAATCTGTATTGTGATAGATTATGTCATTTTTATCATAGCAGGTTGTGAGCTGCCCTGTGGGAGCTGGGAATAAACCTGAGTCCTCAGAATGACCAGCTAGTTCTCTTAACAATTAACACATCTATTTAACTCCAAAAAGTGAGCTTTGTAAGAATAATTTTTAAGTGGACCTCTGCTATAACTCAGGGTGCCCTCAAACGTGCTATGCAGCTAAGGATGACTTAGAACTTCTGATCTTCCAATCTGTACCTCCTCGTCCTGGTCACTCAGATGTATGCCACCATCACATTTTTGTGGAGTTCTGAACATTAAACCCAGTGTCTAGTGCATGCTAGGCAAGAACTCTGTACACATAGCTACATTTCAACCCTGAGAGTTAAATTACACACACACACGCACACGCACACGCACACGCACATACGTATACGTATACGTATTCGTATACGTATATGTATATATTCATATATATACACATATATAATACATTTCTAAATTATATATTATAATTTATTTTATATTATAATATAATATATTGATTACAAATAATAAGAGTTAAATTATATATGTGTGTACATATATATATTAGACATATATAGACATATATATATATACATATAGACATATATATATACATATAGACATATATATATATATATATATATATATATATGAAACATTAGGCTTTATCTGCTGATAAACATAAATAGTTTGAACGTCCATAGCAATTAGTGGTTTTCCTTTCCCTAAAGGTCACCCAAAAATTCAGGGGATTCTAGAATAACTCATCTCAATATCCATCAATATCCAGGTGGCATTTGTCGTTTTCTTCAGCTTCCTGAGGATGCTAACCAAATTGTATAGATCAGTATCATGGCTGCTTTTGCAAAGCTGGAGAAAGATCTATAGGGTGAAATCTTACCCATGAACAGAAGCAGAGCTCGAGCAATGGATTCTCTCTGGCACAGGATGTTGTCTATGGAAAAAGATCTGACCCTTCCAAGGCAACTTCCAAAACCGTCAAGAAAAATAAAGATGTTGTAAGATGTGGCTGAAAGGTAGGAATGTAGTTAGGCTTATAAGAAGCTACAGTGGAATATCTGTGGCTTCAAAGTTTCATACTCCTTGAAACTTTTCACACAAATTCACCTCTAGTGGGAAAGTATCGGGAGATGGGGCTATTGGTGTGTGATAAGAATCCATTGTACCTTTTCTTGGCTACTTTGTGGGGTTTTCTTTCTTCCACCCTTCCCCATCCTCTTTATTCCACCATTTCAACCTCCTAACACTAGATGAGAGATTTTAATTTGTTTGTTTCTTTGTTTGTTTGTTTTGAAAACAACATGGAGGGGAAAGCAAATAGATCCCAGAATAAAGTCAGATGTCAGAAAGGGGAATATATTATCATTAGACTACTTCTTGATAATTTGGGCAATGAGCTCCTTGGGAAACATTGATCTTTCTTGTCAAGATATATAATTTCTTCTTACTGTTTCTATTTTGCACCTGACTACTTAAAAGGCTATGACCAAAAACAATCAACCACCCCTCTCAGGACGATAGCAATTATACAGCCTCTAAAATGTCACCAGAATTCTACACATCACAAATCACATAAACTATTCTCAGCTGGCATTTTATGCCTGTGCTAGAGAGTGAAGCAAATCATAGTCAAACAGTGGAAAATGTGAGGCACCCCTCACATCCTACACATGGGATTAAAACAAATCCATATTCCAGTATATCTGTGGGGTTTTTTTTTAACCAAATTTCAAAATTCTCACTACATTTACTTGTATCTGTTTTAAGGAATTAATTCTGCAATATTCACAAAGAATTTGTAAACATAGATGCTTTCACTGAAATAAGCACTTTTTTGTTTTACTGATCAAGGTTTTCAGGAGACCTCCCCAACTCAATTCAAATCTTAACAAGTTTTCATTGCATCCAAAGTTTTTCATTTCCTGAAGAAAACATAAACAAATCACTGTTCCCAGTGAAAAAATTTTGAGGAATTTCATTTTGTGGTTAACATATTCTTCATGTATATAGGAAGATTTAATTCCATAGTGTTTTCTATAACTCATTGTCTCTAGGATGCTGTTATATCTTTCTTATTAACATTTTAAAATGTAAAGTAAGCAGAGCACTATTTGGTCTGTGCCCATGGATAAATTAGCATTCAGAAAGGAGAGAGCAGAGTGGACCCTTTTGTTTTCAAATTGCAGTCATTTTTTTTGTTTCTCAGACCCCCATTTCCACCAGCAATTTTTCCAGTTGCACAATCATTTCCCCCAATCATTCTTTTTTAAATATTTTTTATTATTATGTATTTTCCTCAATTACATTTAGAATGCTATCCCAAAAGACCCCCATACCCTCCCCCCACTTCCCTACCCACCCATTCCCAATTTTTTGGCCCTGGCGTTCCCCTATACTGAGGCATATAAAGTTTGCATGTCCAATGGCCCTCTCTTTCCAGTGATGGCCGATTAGGCCATCTTTTGATACATATGCAGCTAGAGTCAAGAGCTCCAGGGTACTGGTTAGTTAATCATTCTTGATACAGGTTTAGGAAGAAGAAAAACAACAAACAGAAAAATCTGTCTCTTAGTAGAATGGGAGATACACCAATAGTTATGGCCCCAGTAAATTTTTAATGGAGTCTCAAAAAAAAAATCCCCTCAGCTCTTCATCCCTTTATCCCTTCATCACCTGCTTTTTTTTTCTTTACTGCATTTGAAATCACATTTTCCATTCTGCATTACCTCTATGATGGGCATCACTATCATTTGCTAGTTTATGGATTCTTCTATATCCCACTCTTTTCCCCTCACCTTCTTGTTCTGTTTCAACCCCATAACACTAGAGTAGAGAAAAAAAAAAAAGGAAAGAGAAAATAAGAGATCTCCAAATAAAGCCAGGGTTTTAAATGGGAGGATATGGTTTGTCTACTTCCTGCTGATGAAGGGTGTCTAGTTCCTTAAAGCAAGTTTTGTTTGTTTGTTTGTTTCTTTGTTTTGTGGGAAAAGTCTGAGCTCCTGCCATATTGCTTAGTCTTTTACAGTCCTTGGTGCCAAGTGAGAATCTCCTGTGAACTCTAGGTGCATAACACTAATATCACTGTAGTAAGCATGATCAAAATATTAAAAAAGAAGCTGAGCAAGGGAGGGGATGTCTTTAATCCAAGCACTCATGGGGCAAATACATGTGAATCTGAGTGAGTTCATGGTCAGCATAATCTACACAGCAAGTTCCAGGCTGACCAGGACTAAATATTGAAAATATCTGAAAAGAAGGAAGAAAAGGAGAAGAAAAACAAATGCAAGAAAGGAGGAGGAAGAAGAGGAGTAAAAAGAGGAAGAGTAAAATGATTAAGAGGAACAGTAAGATAAAGAAACTTAAAGCCTGGGTCTTGGTGGTACATTTCTTAAATCCTAGAACAAAGGGACACATGCAGACAGCTCTCTCTACCTTTGAGCATAGCCTAGTCTATATCATAAGATCATATCTCAAGCAAAAAAAATGATTAAAACAGAAAATATCAAATATCAGCAGGAAGGAAGGCAAGAACATCACTTAAGTACCAAGAATCAAAGAATAACAAGTGAGGATAAACACCTTTCTATGATAGAAATGAAAACTGGCCAATCAATTACATTAGGAAAATTTTTCACTAAAGTTAAATTCTTTCAATGAATGGATTAAGGAAGTTTTCTTCTTAAGTGTCTCATGGAGACAAGAGTTACTACACCCAACAATATACTTATTTGCAGATTAATGCCTTCATGAAAGTATATATGAAAATCCATTAGAGACAGAGCCGCTGAGGCAGCACCCTTGGTGGGCCACAGACAGCCGGCCACCGTCCGGACCAGAGGACAGGTGTCCGCCTGGCTTGGGAGGCGACCTCAGCCTCAGCAGCAGCGGTCGCCATCTGGGTTCCTGGACTCTGCGGGACCTAGGAAATTAGTCTGAACAGGTTAGAGGGTGCGCCAGAGAACCGGACAGCTTCTGGGATGGGCAGAAGCACAGAGCCGCTGAGGCAGCACCCTTGGCGGGCCACAGACAGCCGGCCACCGTCCGGACCAGAGGACAGGTGTCCGCCTGGCTTGGGAGGCGGCCTCAGCCTCAGCAGCAGCGGTCGCCATCTTGGTTCCAGGACTCAGCAGAACTTAGGAAATTAGTCTGAACAGGTTAGAGGGTGCGCCAGAGAACCAGACAGCTTCTGGGATGGGCAGAAGCACAGAGCCGCTGAGGCAGCACCCTTGGCGGGCCACAGACAGCCGGCCACCGTCCGGACCAGAGGACAGGTGTCCGCCTGGCTTGGGAGGCGGCCTCAGCCTCAGCAGCAGCGGTCGCCATCTGGGTTCCTGGACTCAGCAGAACTTAGGAAATTAGTCTGAACAGGTTAGAGGGTGCACCAGAGAACCGGACAGCTTCTGGGACGGGCAGAAGCACAGAGCCGCTGAGGCAGCACCCTTGGCGGGCCGCAGACAGCCGGCCACCATCCGGACCAGAGGACAGGTGTCCGCCTGGCTAGGGAGGCGGCCTCAGCCTCAGCAGCAGCGGTCGCCATCTTGGTTCCGGGACTCAGCAGAACTTAGGAAATTAGTCTGAACAGGTTAGAGGGTGCGCCAGAGAACCAGACAGCTTCTGGGACGGGCAGAAGCACAGAGCCGCTGAGGCAGCACCCTTGGCGGGCCACAGACAGCCGGCCACCGTCTGGACCAGAGGACAGGTGTCCGCCTGGCTTGAGAGGCGGCCTCAGCCTCAGCAGCAGCGGTCACCATCTTGGTTCCAGGACTCAGCAGAACTTAGGAAATTAGTCTGAACAGGTTAGAGGGTGCGCCAGAGAACCGGACAGCTTCTGGGACGGGCAGAAGCACAGAGCCGCTGAGGCAGCACCCTTGGCGGGCCGCAGACAGCCGGCCACCGTCTGGACCAGAGGACAGGTGTCCGCCTGGCCTGGGAGGCGGCCTCAGCCTCAGAAGCAGTGGTCGCCGTCTTGGTTCCAGGACTCCCTGGAACTTAGGAATTTAGTCTGCACAGGTGAGAGTCTGCACCACAGAAGCTGACAGCTTCTGGGAACTGCCAAAGCAACACAGCTTCTGAGAGAGGCCCTGTTTTGGGCCTTCTTCTTTGACCAGGAGGAGGTCCAAAAACAAGATATCTGTGCACCTTCCCTGTAAGAGAACTTGCCAGCAGAGAGTGCTCTGAGCACTGAAACTCAGAGAAGAGAATCTGTCTCCCAGGTCTACTGAGAGACGGTAACAGAATCACCAGAAGAACAATCTCTAAACAGAGTCAACTATAACTACTAACTCCAGAGATTACCAGATGGTGAAAGGTAAACGTAGGAATCCTACTAACAGGAACCAAGACCACTCACCATCATCAGAACCCAGCACTCCCACTTCACCCAGTCCAGGGCACCCCAACACACCCGAAAACCTAAACCTAGATTTAAAAGCATATCTCATGATGATGGTAGAGGACATCAAGAAGGACTTTAATAAATCACTTAAAGAAATACAGGAGAACACTGCTAAAGAGTTACAAGTCCTTAAAGAAAAACAGGAAAACACAATCAAACAGGTAGAAGTCCTTACAGAAAAAGAGGAAAAAATATACAAACAGGTGATGGAAATGAACAAAACCATACTAGACCTAAAAAGGGAAGTAGACACAATAAAGGAAACTCAAAGTGAGGCAACACTGGAGATAGAAACCCTAGGAAAGAAATCTGGAACCATAGATTTGAGCATCAGCAACAGAATACAAGAGATGGAAGAGAGAATCTCAGGTGCAGAAGATTCCATAGAGAACATCGGCACAACAATCAAAGAAAATGGAAAATGCAAAAAGATCCTAACTCAAAATATCCAGGAAATCCAGGACACAATGAGAAGACCAAACCTACGGATAATAGGAGTGGATGAGAATGAAGATTTTCAACTCAAAGGACCAGCAAACATCTTCAACAAAATTATTGAAGAAAACTTCCCAAATATAAAGAAAGAGATACCTATGAACATACAAGAAGCCTACAGAACTCCAAATAGATTGGACCAGAAAAGAAATTCCTCCCGACACATAATAATCAGAACAACAAATGCACTAAATAAAGATAGAATACTAAAAGCAGTAAGGGAAAAAGGTCAAGTAACATACAAAGGCAAGCCTATCAGAATTACACCAGATTTTTCACCAGAGACTATGAAAGCCAGAAGAGCCTGGACAGATGTTATACAGACACTAAGAGAACACAAATTCCAGCCCAGGCTACTATACCCAGCCAAACTCTCAATTACCATAGATGGAGAAACCAAAGTATTCCACGACAAAACCAAATTCACACATTATCTCTCCACGAATCCAGCCCTTCAAAGGTTAATAACAGAAAAAAAACCAATACAAGAACGGGAACAATGCCCTAGAAAAAACAAGAAGGTAATCCCTCAACAAACCTAAAAGAACACAGCCACAAGAACAGCATGCCAACCAGTACCCCGGAGATCTTGACTCTAGCTGCATATGTATCAAAAGATGGCCTAGTCAGCCATCACTGGAAATAGAGGCCCATTGGACACGCAAACTTTATATGCCCCAGAACAGGGGAACGCCAGGGCCAAAAAGGGGGAGTGGGCGGGTAGGGGAGTGGGGGTGGGTGTGTATGGGGGACTTTTGGTATAGCATTGGAAATGTAAATGAGCTAAATACCTAATAAAAAATGGAAAGAAAAAAAAAAGAAAATCCATTAGAATATTAGGAAATCCCAGCTAGCCATTTAGAGCTGTTCATCAGATAGAGGGGCTCTGGGTTTTTTAATCTGTAGAGAGAACCATGGTAGAAAAGCCTTGTCTAACATATATGTGTCGTGCAAAGAGTTAGGTCACCACATTTACATATTTCCTAGATCACCCTTAGCTTCCAGAAGGCACGAGACCTCCTTCAGAAACAACCTCTGGCTAGACAAGGGTGAGTTGCAGGCCTGGGTCACAGATATCAGAACTAAGTCTATGCAAGATGGCCTCCTAATGTGCTGTGTGATTTTAATCTGATTCCTTGTTTCCCCTAAGTGATCCTGTGCTGGAAATTTGGTTACCATCATAGGGTCTCAAGGTATAACGTGATGGAAAACAGGAGACAACTAGAAAGGTGATTAGGTCTCTGGGGTGTTGCCATGGAAAGGCACACATGCTATAGATTGGCTGAGTACTGGAGACAACCCACACAATAACTTCGCAGCAAGTCTCATGCAATTTTCTGTGTCTCTTACGGTGAGGGGGTCCTGAACAGAAGCTAAGAGGTTAGGCTACAGGACTGTGGACCTGGAGCCTTCAAAATTATGACTTTTTCTTTATGAATACTCAACCAAGGTTATTTTATCATAGCCTTATGAAAAAGAATAATACCTTTTACTCTTTTCAGTGCATACTCTATAATGAGAAAGCCTGTACATGTTGGGCATTCCATGAGCCTCTGCATCATGAGGAACCTATATATTCTTGTGAATATACCTGCTGGTGTGAGCCTGGGAACTATGTGAGGATGAGACTCATTGATGGATCAGTAAGGCACATGGCCTTGAGACTGGCCACAGAACAACTATTTGGTGACTGGTGTGGGAAAGGACTTCCTGCAATGTCTACAGAGAAGAGCCACAGGAAAGATCCTAAGCCCTAGGACCCAGGGTTCCCACTCCATGTAACACCCAGTGGGGAAGTAACTGTGTTCAGAACTGGGTAGGTAATATTAGGATAACCTGAATTCTGTTCTGGCCAGGTCCCACTCTGATTTCCAGGCTGAAATTCTGTTCACTGTGAGGAGCAGGAAGCCTCACAACAGCCTTTGAAGTAGGTACTTTTATTTTATTTTATACGTGGGACACACTGTGACACACAGACACGCACAACTGGATCATGTACCAAACACTAGTGAGCAGGGACAGATTCTGCTATCTAGAGCCTGTGCGGTTCTCAACAGAACCTTGGTATTCCTGGTCCTACTCAGATCCATGTTCCTGGGGAGTTCAATCTGGGAGGTCATGTATGTGCCCTGTGGACCCTGTCGATGAGGGTGATAGACACTCTAATGTAGTGACTATGGTCTCTTAGCATTCTCTAACTTTTACTTCTGCCTGAACTTGACTTCTTAAACCCATTCTTGAGGTTTTCTCTTTGTTTGTTTCTTTGTTTGTTGTTTTGTAGTTTTTTTTTGTTTGTTTGTTTTTGTTGTTGTTGTTGTTTTTAAAGAAGATCTTGCCCTGGTTGGTCTTGACCTCATAACCTTCCTGAGAAATGATTGTGTGGTCCTGCCTGCCTGCCTTTCTGCCTTCTGTCTGTCTGTCTGTCTGTCTGTCTGTCTGTCTGTCTGTGGGTCTGTCTGTCTGTCTGTCTGTCTGTTTATGTGTATGTGTTGTAGATTCAACTTTCTTTGGGGCTGGTGGAAGTCATTGTCAAAATCTGTAAACAATGAGCAGGTATGATAATTTTCACCTTTGATCTTAGTATTTTGGAGGAAGAGGCTTCCTATCTTTGTGAGTTAGACGTCAGTCTGGTCTACAAAAAGAGTTCTAGGCTACCCAAAATTACACAGGAAGACCCTGTTAATAAACATCATTAGTGTGTTCATTAAGTTCTCACTTCAAGTGCCTTGTGCTCATTTTCTCATAATTAAGCAAGGATATTTCAGTTCTGAGCTACCTGGCCTCCTAATTGATCACTGCCAGACTATGCATTCCTGCTCTAGCTATTCCGACTACTGATCAAAAAGCCTGCATGATGGCCATTTTCAATATTCCACAGCTACCCTGTAAAAATTATAGTCCAGTCTTAGCTGGATTCCCAAGCTCCTGAAGGCTCAGCTTCAGTCGATCTGTGCCAGTGTGTCCAGCTGATCTTTGCTACCACAGAATTCCAGATGACCCTTCAACCCACTGTACCTGGGCCAGAGGGGAGCATCTCCAACTGCACAGGGACATAAGGGGACTGTTGGGAAGGGTGCTAAGAGCAAGGCTGTGGTAGGCACTCTACTCCACCCACCCTGGAAGCAGACTGCTTAAGCTCATTCAGATAGGAGATACACTGGCCACCCTGGCATTGCCATTTTAGGCTTCATGAAAGGGTTCTTTTGCCAGTTCTTTTGTCCTTTATTAGGAAGTGTGGGCTGAAAAAATACCAATAGAGGAGCCTAAAGACAGCAGAGAAAAGCCTGAGGCAGATATGTGAAGGCTGAAGGGTCAGCAGGATGAACAGTGAAATAGGCTAAGAGTCTTACTGCTCTATGGTAGCTGAAGCATTTGACTGGGGAAATGCAGGAGAGAGTAGGTAAGGTCATGTAATGAAGAGAGGGCAGAGGCAGACTCTGAGGAAGAACACAAGGGATCCAGAGGACAGGATAATTAAACCCCAATTTCCAGAAGTGGTCTAGGAATTTGTACAGTCTTTAGAGACTACACTAGGGCCTGGAGACCCATCATAGCAGAGTGCCAGAAAGGCTCATGTTCCTGTCCATGCTGTGGAGGATCTGAGGCACAGGTAGGCCTCAGGGTCCCATGCTAGTAGGAGGACTGCTCTGGAGGTATTCCACTGCTGCCTCTACCACCTGCTACCTGTTGGAGAGAGTCCCTTGCTGCTGTCTATTTAAATGCTAAGTACTGGAACCCAGGGAATGGAATCCCCCAAAACTCCAACTACTTGCAAATCTCTTTTACAAATTCTCACATACACCAGATGTTGCTTAGTAAATTAGTTCACATAAATCTCTGACTATCTAAGAAAATATGCATCCCAGGCAATGACGGAGAGGAGAGAGGTATTCTGGGCTTTTTTTTCTGGGCAGGGTGTCACAGGTAGGGATCAGAAGGCAAGAGAAGAGGAGAGAGGAAGAGGAAGAAGATGGAGAAAGGGGAAGGCTGCATTGGGGCCTGATGTCTCAGGAGCACATGACCAGGAGCTGTGGACCGTGAGTACAGGCTAATGGAGCAAAAATAACCCTGGGCACCACTTAAACAGCAATTAACATTGGGCCTATGAATTGTATGCAAGTCAAAATAGTACACAACCTGTCTGATCTCGGTTTAGAGCTTATCAAATAATATACAAATCTTTGTGTCTTTTATAGAGGCTAGCTAAAATATATATTTCATTTATACCCACATTCTGCTCCTTGTTGTGAAACATTGTGGGCAATGAAGAAGCCAAAGCCAGCCTGGGAGAGCATCCCCATACCTGAGCATAATTTTTTCTTTGTGATTGAGGGGGGTCCCACACAGGTAACTGGGACATACCTGTCTCAACTACCAACAAGTGAGGACCATGGGTGAGAAGCACTATGTCTTCATCTCATTGCTTTGGACTTTGTTAGACATCTGACTGCTCTGTGTACACCTGAACCTGGAATTTAGCAATTAACCAGCGTGTTTATGATTTATAGATTCTCTACATTAGGTATGACACCACTTTTCTATAATTGTGACCCAAGAGAGAACCAGGGCCTTCATATGCTCTGCCCTCACTGCCTGAAATGCTTTCCCTTCATATTCCTGGGAAATTTGTCACCTAATTCCCCAGACTGGTTCAAAAACCAACATATCAGAGGGAAGGCCTGCTAAAGCTTTCACAATGTTTAAGGCAAACATAAAACACCCACATTGAGCTTTTCTCCAAACTGTGCCAGTAATGAGGAATATATGGAGGTCTTTGAGAAGGAATGTAGAGCCTCTGCTCTCAGTCTTCCACAATCCCCTGTTGCCTTTCTGCAGTTCACCCTGTGTTCAGATAATACAAGTCCCTGACTACCTGAAGTTGCCCTATTCTCTACCTTCAAGATTCCAGACCATGAAGCAAATTAAACTCTTTCCTATATACATGGCCTAGTCTTAGGTCATTTGTCATAGCAACACAACCTGAATTACAACCCTACAGTCCACATGGATCCCTTGTATATAAGAAGACACCTGACCTTCATCATAGCAAAGGCTCTGAATCCTGTTTCCTCTCCTATAGCTCCCCTTTCCTTGGCTGACTTTGGTGTTACTTAGATGTCTGAAGGTTCAGTAGAGCAAAGGCTTCCTCTCTCCCAGAGTCAGCACACATAGGAGGTCTTCACAAATGCTGGTTAGACTGGCCAAAAGGCTATCTCACTTCTCTCAAGTCTATAAACAAGACCCTACTTAAAACACACAACACTATCTTCTCAAATGATGCAGCCTTGGTTTCAAACTACTCTTCCCCCATGCCTATGTTACATAAGTGTTTGTGCTGAAGTAATTTGGTTGGTATTTAATTTTAAAAGTAAAGATTATATGTGTTTTGATAAGGCACAATTAAGTAGTTTGTTGTAAAATGCACTTGACTGTCACAATCTGTACAGCACGCGGCAACAGAATGAACTTTGCAGAAGACTTAAAGAGTCCAACGCCTTTGAATTTTACTGCTTATCTGAGCCAAACAGGATTTACCTCCTGTAACTGTTTGGTCAATTAGGTGCCAAGAACTGAGATCTAATTGTGAGCTCTCTGCTAGGTCCACTGATCTTTGTTTTTATAACCTTGCATGCCTTGAGGGCTGAGATGGCCTGTACAATGTGCCCACTGAGCACTTCTCTCTTCTGCACAGGGTTGCGAATGGGGACAAGTACAACACGTGGTTGAGCAAGTGTCTACTGCCCAGTGACCCGATGCTACTCTGATTTGGTCATGGTATTGTATCACTGTAACAATAATCTTAACCAAGACAGGTGACATTTATGTCTGTATGTACAAAGTGGCCAGGGAAAGACAGTGAAGGCCTTCATTTGCTCTCCACCATGTAGATGTGTGTATATACATTATATCTGTTTATTCATACATATATGCATAAGTGTGTGCTTATTTGACATTTTATTTAGGTTGAATGTATGTGAATGGGGATTGTGCCTGCATGAGTGTCTTATGCAGTACTGAATGCTTTCCCTGTGGAGGTCATAGGGAAGCACTGTATCCTCTGGTACTGGAGTTACAGATGGTTGTTAGCTACCATGTGGGTACTGGGAAGTGATTCTGTGTCTTTTTATAGCTGAGAACAACTTATATTTTTTGAGACAGGGCCTCTTACTGGAGCTTGCTAATGGCTAGATGGACTGGCCAGTAAGCTCTCTGGTGCTGGATATACCAGGGGTCACTTTGTCCCTAGATGTCCTCACAAGTTCAAAGGGTTGGAAACCATGGATTTAAGAGTGTATGCCAAGCAACTACTTCACTTACTGGCCTTACTGCTTTCTTGAGAACATATAGCTCACAGTGAAGAACTGAAGGAGGGTCTACTCCCTGGAGAAACATCTACAGATCCTCTGGAATTCTTCTGTGATATGTAAGAACACTGACTTTCATCCATGCTCATTTATATGCCAGAAAACCATTCACAACAGCATGGTTTTATAGGTTATTTCAAAATTCTAGTACAATCCAATATCATGTTGTTTAGTTTTTTTGTTCAAATTGTTTTATATTTGTCAATTAGGAGCCTGTTCATGTTTCCTCATGCCAGTTTCAACTGATAATTCTAGATGTCTGTTCATCTGTTTGTGTACTTGTGTATGTGCCTGTGTATAGACAGTGGTACTAAGATGTGTGTGTGTGTGTGTGTGTGTGTGTGTGTGTGTGTGTCTGTGTGTCTGTGTGTGTGTGTGCGTGTATGCGTGTGCATGTGAAAGTCAGACAACAATTTGGAGGAGTTAATTCTGTTCCTCTACCAGGTGGTTTCTTTCCCAAATGGTGTTTGGAACTGCTGAAGGCATGTTTCCAGATGGGTGTGGCTGGGCTCAGAGTTATAATGGTTTATAAAGAAAAGGATCTGCACTGTGAGGAGCATTTAGCACTCTTCACAATGAAGGGGACACTTCTTCTGCTGGGCTTGCTGGTGACTGGATAGCTGAGCTTCCAGACAAGTGAGAGTGGTACCCTTGTTCACCCCATCTCAGCCCCATGGAGATATCTAAATGGGGCTCTGAGACAAACCTAGGTGTCCTTGGAAGCCCACTGGCAAGAAGCTGCAGAAGACAATTCATGCTTTCTTCACTTAGTTAGAACTGTTAGGTTTGTGGGACATGGAGACAGAGGTATGCTGGTGATGATACCCATTATGAAGGGACCTTAGATGCACAGTTGAAGCTGAGGCAGGTGTTGGGCTTATGTGAAGTTCAGATATCAAGGTATGTCCACTCATGGATGTTTTTCTGCTAGATCTGTGTATCTCATGTAAACCATGTTGTTTCTGGGAGGCTGAAGCCTTTGGGAGGGTTTGACTATGAGAAAAGTCAGTTAAGGCATTTGTAGATACTGCAAGGAACATTGAGCCTCTGCTTTGACCATCCCATTGTCTTTTAATGGTGTTTTTCTCTCTGTGTTTGCAGCAGAAGCATGTGTTCCTTACTTCAAAGGCTATGCAAGTGTTGTCTCTGGAAGTAGGGTGTGGATGTATCAAGAACTCCAGGCATTCAATGCTACTGCAGAGGAAAAGCTGGCCTTGGAATAATCCAGGGCTGCTATAGAGAGGAAAGATTAAAAAACAAACTTCTGGAACCCAAAATTATGGTAATTTTCTGCCAACCTCCACTCACCCATGCAACAGATGCTGTAAGGCTGTGTACAAGTGATAGATGCACTGCAACTGAGAACTGAAACCCTTCCCCACACTAGTACATGTAAAGCAGAATGCCATGTACACAGCCAGCCTGTTCCTTGCATGATCCTGCAGCTCACTCCCACATGCTGGTTAAACATGTTCTCACCCATAGTAGGAACAGGGAATCCTTGGGATGGCCTCTGCACTGGTTTGGTACTCCCAGCTCTACTCTAAGATGTTTGAAATTTCTCACCAGTGTCTTTTTTGGAACCTCTCTGGGGTCTATTTTACCCAGCCATCGATGAAGGCCATTTCTGCGGACATCATCTATGCTAAAACAAAACATCACACCATGTCTGAAATGCCACCCCCACCCCAGGGACTGCCTATAGTTTCTCACCACTGTTGTCACCTGTCCTCCCTTGTTTCAAACACAACTGGATTATAGAGATGCATATTTTGAAAAGTGCAGCTCTCACCCTATTTCCCAAAGTATTTTACTTGAGTATAGGTCTTGAAAAACAACAGTGCTATCCAAAATTATTTTCCTCTAGCAAGTCCAATTGGGGGACATATTTTTAACATGGCTACACAGCCAATGTGTCCGTAGAGAGGTGCTCAGGTATGTGAGATATCACCAAACTCATACTCAGCTGTACTGTCCCTCTCTAGACCTAGCCCCCATTGTGCTTACCAGATCCTTCTCCACTTCTTTCCTGCCTGACTATGGTGGTTTTCAGGCTTCCTCCTGAAGGGTGTGAGTGGGTTCCAATTCCCTTGAGGCAAAATTTGTTACTGGAGACCTGAATCACTGTATTGGATTTTCTTTGCTGTGCATGAGGATCAGTCTCCTTGTGGGTGGTTGGGAAGCCCTGCTGAGGTCCTGTTCCTTGCCTATAGCCAACACTGTCCCTTTCTGCCTTTTTGTTTTCCAGAAAGCCATGAATGCCAGCCCAGAATGCCAGTCACACTATAGAAGGGGCACTGTAAAATCCTTTTTAGACTATTTTTTCAAGCTATTGGGACAATAGATGTTAATGTGTTTGGGGCAACCCATCTTTGCAACATGTCTGATCAAAGTGCCATCTTGCTGACCTGTCCTCTTTCTCTCCTGAAGTTGGATTCCTGATCCTGTTCTTTCATCATCAAGATTCTTAGACTGATTCAAATAAATGCTTGCAGCTCTGTTCTGTGTCCTGTGTCTATGTGCTAAACAAGGTCTTTATAGGATCCAGGAGATACTGAGAGAAATGACTTGTGTTGTCACTGAGAGCAGCATGACTGCTCCTGATTAGCCAGGTGATCATGAGAGAGCCTTTCTGGTCTCCTTTTTTTGTTACTCTGTAGACCAGGCGGGCCTGGAACTTACAGAGATCCATGATCCTCTTCCTCCCAACTGCTGGGATTATAGTTGTGAGCCCCCATGCTCAGTTTACTGGAGCTCTGTGAGACTCTGGAGACTGGGATTGTCTGAGGGAAAATAGCATGTAAGTAGCTACAGGATTCACCAGGTTGTCAGGATAGAAAAGTGGAGAAACACTTACCTCATGTGTTGTCTCCGGGCTGTATCACAAGAATATGAAATCCTTGTGTCCAGTTATAACAAGAGAGTAACACAGAGATCATAAGGGTGTGCTTCTCAGATAATCTTCGTCTGATAGTGACAGTTACCATTTGTCACACCCTGGCCAACATAGCAGTTTCTAAGAGAGTGATGGTTACACTCTGAGACCCAACCTCAAAGACAAAACCAAGGGGCTGAAGAGATGACTCAGGAGTTTAGAATGCTGGCTGCTCTTCCAGAGGTCCCAAGTTCAATTCCCAGCAACCACATGAAGGATCAAAACCATCTGTGACCCACTTCAGGTGTGTCTGAAGACAGCAACAGTTTACTCATAGTCATAACTTAAATAAATAAATCTTTAAAAGAAACCCAGAACTTAATAATATACAAAAAAATTCAATGAGGAAAGAGGCAGGAATCAATGCCCAACATGAGGAAAGAGTGAAGCACTTGGAAGAAGGTTCAATGGGTAGAGTGTTTCAGTGCATTATTGGGAACCTGATTTTGACTCCCAGAACCCATGTAAAGCCAGACTTGATAGCATGTGTCTAGAGTCCTAGTGCTCCTGTTGAGAGATTGGAGGGCTCAGGTAAATTCTCAAAAGTTTGTAGACCAGCTACCATGGCATTCCACAATATCAGAAAGCCAGAGTCCTGTACTAAACAATGGCTCAGGATTGTCCTCTGATCTCTACATGCATGCTGTGCCATATGCATGCCCACTCTTTCTTATAAACTCAAACACAAAACAGCAACCCAACAAGTAAAAGGGAGAGAGGACTGGAAAGCTGTGTAAATTAAAATGATGAACTCCATTTGTTAAATTGGCATGCAACATAGTAACACAACTCTTATTCTGTATATTACTGGCCAAAATTGAGAAGACACATCAAAGAGAGCAAGTGCTAGTGAGCAGGCTGAGGGACTGAAAGTTATACAAACAAGATACATTGGTCAGTGTTTAAGACTGACAGGCATAGAGCCATTGCTCTGTTCAACTGTTTCCTGATGTGATATGACAACGCCTAGGGCTTCCTAAAGAAGCCTGACTTGTTCTGTGGAAGGCCAAATGGCCTTCCCAGGGACAAAGCTCTCACAGACAAAGCAATGATTCTGAGAAAACAGAACATCTTCACTTTTAACACCCTATCCAGCATTTTTCCAAAATACCACCTCAGGACCAAGCCTGGTCCCAAATCTGAAAACTGTTGAGCTTATTCAAACCAGTAAATCCAAGAACAGTTTCCTGTGCCCAAGGAGTTCCCAAGAAAGGGTGAGGCCTCTTCCTCATGTTTTTCTGTCTCCCACTTAACAATAATCTGTCTGACATAGCATTGTGTGGCATGACATATGTGCCTTCTCTTGATACATGTAGGTAGTATGTACCTTCCTTTTTGACTTTCTTATTCCATCATATCTAGAAGATAAACTCTCACATGTACAAATGAGGCATGCAGGCCTTTGATGCCTGAATATTGACACACAGAAGAGAGGAACAAATGAATGAATGCACAGAACAGCTTTATTTACAACAGTCCCAACTTGAAGGCAGCAAAAAGTCCTTGAACTAATGACAGAGGTCTTCTGAAAGGGGAAAACAAATCAATGAACACCCTGATGGGCAGTTAGGAAAGGGGTAACTATAAGGGGTCACATTAAGAGCAGTGAAATTGAACAACATCAGGACTACAGTGATTTCTTGGTTTTATACATTAAATAACAACTACCATGCCAG
Organism: Mus musculus; assembly: GCF_000001635.26. Classification (NCBI taxonomy): domain Eukaryota; kingdom Metazoa; phylum Chordata; class Mammalia; order Rodentia; family Muridae; genus Mus; species Mus musculus. The sequence goes on along the minus strand of NC_000073.6, from coordinate 32,969,925 downwards.
TCAGTGGTGGAGCAGGCCTTTAATTGCAGCACTTGGGGGGCAGAAGCAGAAAAATCTCTGAGCTGGAGTACAGCCTGGTCAACAGAGAGAATTCCATGGCAGCCAGGGCTATACATAGTCACCCTGACTCATAATACAAAACCACTAACACCAACATCAACAAGTCTCTCACATTTTATAATTTATACACGGTAGAAGGCTCAGAAATTCTGCCTCAACCAAGCTTTAATAAAAGAAGTGGTTCAGTACAAAATAAATTATTTTTAAAACCATCACAAGAATCTGATTTCTTCTATCTATTATAAGTTCAGAGTTTGACCAAAGCCACTGCTCCTACTAGTTGGAAGAGATTCCTACTTTGACCAGAGCAAAGCATCATGAACAGTAATAACTGACTTTGAATTCCAAGTCAAGGGATTATCATCTCCACTGGCCTGTGTAGACAGAAACATTTGAGTATTTTCCTACAAAGAAATAATTAGAGAAGGCTGGAGACTGTCTGTGTGCCCTCATCTCTCACATTACAGTACTAAGAGCCTTCTGTTGCAGTATCTCTCCTTTCAATATATACCTAGGCAATGAAAACACAACACAATTAATGTACATACATATTGTGTGCCTAGATTGGGCAGATCTACTGCTACAATACCATCTTCCACATCAAGTGACCCCATATAAATTGCAGTTTCTCCAGAACATTTGCTTGTGCCCCTCTTCTTTCTTCTCCCCTGCACCTTCTTCCTCTTCCTCTTTATCCTTATTTCTCTTCCCCCAACCTTCGGCTCCACATTCCCTTTATTTCCCAATAATCAGCTCTCCTTTATTTTACAAATTAAGGTGGGAAGTAGGTATGCAGGTAATCATCTAAGTGCTGACTCAATCCTTGTTCCCAACCCCTCACAGGAGAACAGAATTAACATCAAATATCATTAGCCCCAGAGCTATCTATAACAGCCTTTTTGGGGTTGCTGCCCTCAATTTATACTAATTAAACATCGTGTATGCATATATTTCTGTCAAGCTGTAGTGTGCTTATTCTATACCTGATATCCTTGAAGGAATATACATGAAGTCCTATGTGTTAGGCTTTGAATACTGTTTGACATGATACATACCAGTTCCCAGGAGCGAGCAAGCTTCAATCACAGGACTTATAGTGATAGACCTCTTGAAGGGGAATTATGCAGATTACAAGAGCAACATGGCTAATGAATCCTCTCACATTTCTGTACCCCATAGATTATATCTCCATGCTTATGTCAACATATGGGTGATGGCTATATCACAAAGGCCACTTTGGCAGTCATTTTTGCTGCCAGGCACTAAGCTGTCTCTATAGGTCCACACTCCGTGAACTTCAAGTTCTTACTCCAAAGTAAATCTTCTCCCATCGAAACAGGGAGAGCCAGTAGTTCAAGGTCTTCCTTCTGTGTGAGCTCTTTAATATATGAGGAGGATGAGTTTTGTGATGGTTTGTAAATTCTTGGCCCAGGGAGTGGCACTATTAGTAGGTATGGCTCTGTTGGAATAGGTGTGGTCTTGTTGGAATACGTGTTTCACTGTGGGTATAGGCTTTAAGAATTCATCCTAGCTGCCTTGAAGCAAGTATTGTGCTAGCAGACTTTAGATGAAGATGTAGAACTCTCAGCAACTCCTGTACCATGTCTGCCTGAATGCTGCCATATTCCTACTTTAATGATAATGGACTGAACTTCTGAACCTGTAAGTCAGCCCCATTCGGTGCTGCCTTTATAAGAGTTGCCTTGGTCATTGTGTCTGTTCACAACTGTAAGACCCTAACTAAGACACTTTTAAAACAGAGACACGGGTGTGATGTGGAGATGGAGCAGAGACTGAGAGAATTCCCAAACAATAATAGGTCAAATTTGAGATTCATACCATGGGAAAGTATCAGTCACTCACACTATTAATGATATTCTAATCTGCTTGCAGACATGAGTCTAGTACAGCTGTCCTCTGAGAAGTTCCAAATAGCATTTGACTCAGACAGATGCAGACACCCACAGCAGAACAGTGGAAGCTACTTGGGTACTCCTATAGAACAGGGGGAAGGAATGCTGGGAAGGTACAGAATATTAAACTCATTAAGTTAGCACAGATGAGAAAATACTTTATCTAAATTGCCAAATATATCAGACTGGACATTATAGGTGTATATAATACCTTATGATTTTCATAATTGTCATAATGTTATTCAATGTATATCTATTAGAAAGGCGCCATTTTTTGGACTTAAAAGGGAATTTTTGAGGTTTTGTCTTGCTGTCTGTTGTAATGCTAAGGGTAGACTCCCCATACACCCAAGAACTGGAGTCTGCAAGTAGACCTGTGATTCTGCCCCCAAGTTATTTCTGATTGGTAAATAAAGATGCCAACAACCAATAACTGAGCATAAGAGACATAGATGTGGTTTAGGTTTCATTGGATTTGAATTTGAAGAGGAAAATGGGAGAAGAAGATGGTGCAAGGGAAGAAGGCACCACATCCAAGTTTTGGGTTTGGTTTCAATTTTTCCCAAATGTATGAGTAAGAAACTCAAACTCAGTATCCTCTTAGTGTCCAGTAGAGAACATCTTTGCTGACTGACTACCTTAAAACCAACTAAGAAAAAACCTCGGTTTTGTTTTGTAACACTGCTTTTCCCTCATATTTTTGAAAGTTACTCTGAAAAATAAAAAAAAAAAAGCAATCTGAAAAGAAGTCTAGAAGACATCCTTGTGGAGAGCTCTTAGGACCACTTCTAGAAACTTGGCAGTAATTTTACATTGGACCCAGACAGAAAAGTAGTTTCAGATAAGTTGTTCATCCTGATATACCCCTAGAAACAGTGTTCTTGTTACTTATTTATTTATTATCTTGCTATTTCCTTAACCTAGAAATTATCTTATTACTTGCATATCATTCAAATTTTATAAAAGCAGACTGGGAAAACATAAACTTACTTCAGCATCAGAATTGGCTGCAGTCATGTTATAATGTTGTCTAATTGTCTTTTGTTGTTTTTTGATCATCACTCACTCCCTGGAGAACCCATTGACTGTCTGAGGTGGCTTGGTCACATAATTAGACATAATATAATTCCAAGACACCATGTTTCTCTTTGCTCAGCAATGACTAGAAACAACAGTTCTTCAGGGGCTAGGTCTGCATCTTTTTTAGTTTAGCTTTTTCTTTATTGAGACAGGGTTTTTTAAGTAGCTCAGGCTCTCTTGGAACTCACCACAACTACCTTGATGGCCTCAAACTCACAGAGAAATTCCTTACTCTCCATAATGGTACTGGGCCTAAGGGTGTATACCTGCACTGCCTGCCAGAAGCTTTTATATCAAGGTCATGATAACATTGTATACAGGACATTGATCCTAGCATATTCACTTGAGGTCTGTAGCTTTAGTTGACATTTTGTTTGTTTGTTTGTTTGCCTGTTGTATTTTCATTATTGATTTTTCAAAAGATTTTTTTAATTATATGTTTTTCTAGGTGGTAGTGGTACAAGCCTTTACACCCTGCACTTGGTAGGCAGAGACAGGCAGATATTTGATGCTGAGGTCACCCTGGTCTACAGAGTGAGTTGCAGAACAGACCTCCTTTTCAGCACCAGGAAGGGTTGCTTCCACCAGGAGTCCAGAACCTGTTCTGATGCATCCTTTTGTAGACATATTCACCAGTCCGGAAGTGGTAAGGGGTCTGGGCATTCCTGGAATATTTAAGGTAGACAATTTATGCCAAATCTCATGCTTTATTGACTGAAGGGCTTGGAGCCTCAAGAAGATATTCCTATCAGTGAGTTGGAATAACTCCAGGTAGGTCCCAGTAAACACCAAGGGAATTGATGTACCATCAGGATTTCAAAAGAGAACAGGTGAAAATGGTAGGTGTCTTCAGGGCTCAGAACTGGGACAAGCAAAAAGGAACCTCCCAGTCAGTGCCAGTCTCCAAGGACAATTTAATCAACACACAGATAGTTCACCCCTGCCAGGGGCAGAGACAGTCAGAGTCCAAGAACACAGAGCAAGACAATCAACTCAGTTTTCCCCTTCCATGTGAGCAGAAAACAGGTTATAGAAATACTGGGTCAGCTACTGCTGATAATGTGTCTGTCCATTTCCAGAAGGTGCAAAGTACTTTAGACTCACCAGGATTAGTAACCAGCATCTTTTTCCACTGAGCAAACTGTATAATTTTGACATTTTCTTTTCCATGGTCTTTCACTTTTCAAGTGTCACATTTCCTTTACATGGTTTTTCACTCTCTTCTTACATGTCTTACCTTCCCTACTAATATACATGTACTGTCCAGAGTTCCTGTAGTTGTACAGTGCGGCAAGAGCAGATGTGATATGGAACAGAAGAAGATGGGCATGAACAGAGCCTGTCTTTGGTGATTTTGGAATTAAAGTGTTTGACTCTGTTGTAATGCTACCAGAAACCTTTCCAGTGTCTTTGGGGTTTTCATGGAAAAGCAAAGGCCGGGCCATAAGTTGTTTTGAACCTTCAAGCCCCATTTGAAATAAAAACTTCAGGGTTCTTTGGCAAGTCAATTACTTTGGATGGTGTTCTGCTTGGGCAAATACCTGAAGGAAGATTGTGCTGAAACAAACATAGGTGAAAGGCTAAGGCAGACTCATATAGGAACTTTTCACTGAATCAGACACAGATGAAAGTATGTTCTACTAAAGCAAGCATGTGAAAGGACATGTGACCATGTGTGACTATAAACATATATTGTTCTGCCTTATATAATGTAGTTGAGCTCCCCTTGTTGGGTACCCCTAGAGAAAAATATGAAAAAAACTTCTGGTGTTGTGCTGGGCCTTTATTTACCAATCAAAGCCAACTAAGTGCAAGTTCCTTCAATGTTTTACCTGTGGATGGAAACACAGATTCTTGTGAAGTGTCTGGGACCAAATGAGCATAATACAAACAGCTACGGCCAAATCTAAAAAGTTGGTCCACCTTACATTGTACAAATGAGCTCCATTTATTGGAAATCCAAAGAGAGAAAGGCAGCAAAAAATTCTGGTGGTGTACTGGTGCTTCTTGCTGCTTCCTAAGACTCAGGATGATTGGCAAACTGATGACAGCAAAGTCAGACTTAGTTGCTGAGGTAAGACACCTGGCTAGGCAAGATGCATGGAGGACACATGAAGTTTGGAGGGAGCATAAATAGGGCCCAATGGACTGTGGGAGAAAATTGGCCTTCTTGCATAGCTATACACTTCTTGGTCTCATGACTTCACTTAGGTTCATTTTGATGTGAGAGGCACAGATGTGAACTTCTCCTGCTTTTCCTCTGGGCTCTGGTCTCAACTGATGAATGACTCATGCAGATTTGGCCAAGTCCTGACAGTTCATGTTATGTACTGCCACTGCCTCTGGTAAACCAACACTTCTGAACTGGACTTCTGGTATAACCATGAAGTATTTGTGAGTAGATTGAGCTGCTCCTGCTGACCTAGGAACTGGACTGGTGATTTCCCGACAAAATTTATAGGATTTGCTCCAAATAATCATTTTTAAACAGGTCTATTTGTCCTTTATCCTTTCTTTTCTACTACCTCTTGTTGAGATGGGTAAAGGAGTTTGAAACATTTAACAACCATCATTAAAAGGAGGCATTGGCAGGACAGTGGTGGCACACACCTGTAATCCCAACATTTGGGAGTCAGAGAGAGGAGGATTTCTGAGTTCAAAGCCAGATTGGTCTACAGAGTGAGCTCCAGGACAGCCAGGGTTACACAGAGAATCCCAGTCTGGAAAAAGTAGTTGGCATTAAATAAATTAAAGTCACACTATTTGTGGTAGTTTGAATAGTAATGGCCCCCAGAGATACATGTGATTGAATGTTTGACCCATAGTGAATGGCATTATTATGAAGTTTGGCCTTGTTGGAGTAGGTATGGTCTTATTGAAGAAAGTGTGTCACTGTGGAGCCAGGCTTTGACATCTTAAATGTACTCAAGATATGCCCATGTTATTCCCAGTCTCCTTCTGCTGCCTGCAGTTCAAAACAGACCTCTCACCTTCTTCCTTCTTTTCCAGCAATATGTCAGCCTGCACACTGCCATGCTTCCTGCCAGGATGATAATGAACTGAACCTGGAAATTGTAAGCCAGCACCAATTAAAAGTTAGCATTGATAAGTGTTGCCTTGGTCATTGTGTCTCTCCACAGCAATAAAATCTAATTACGATGAAATTTGAATGCAAGAACTGGGATACTGGTGTACCATGCTTTTATTTGGAGAAATATGGACTTTAGAATTTTGAATTAGGGAAGAAGGCCTTAATGTGTGGACTATCTTAGTAGGATATCAGAAGAGTGAAGTTCTGAGAGCGATTTGAAATGTAGGGCCTTGTTTCAAGTGGTTTCAGAGAATATGAATATGTGGTCTATAGATGGTTCTTAGGATATTTTCTTGAAGAATGAGGCTGATTTCTACTCTTGTCCAAAATGTCACATTGAGGGTAAAGTCTTTTTTGTTGTTGTTAATTCTTTTAGTACGGGAAATGTCAAAAAGGCCTAGAATTGACTTATTGTGTGGTTATTAGTGCTTATTGCTATGAAAATTTATAACAAAAATAAGCAAACTAAGCAAGGAAAATTAGAAAATGTACAGGACAAGGCAAAAAGGGTCAACAAGAAGTGTAATGGAGCTAAATATTGTATTAAGGGAGGTAAACAGGTTATGGAAGGTCTGATATTAAATGGAATAAAAGGAGTGGTGATTAGCTAAGCTTCCAACTTGTGAAAAGCAAATAAGAAATGCTTAGGGTGGAGCATGATGGCATGAACCCTTAAAGGAAAGTAATATTTCAGAGTTCAAGTCCAGCCTGGTCTACAGTGTAAGTTCCAGGAAAGCCAAATGTATGCAGTGAAGGAGACTATCGAAAACAAAAAGCTGGTGAAGTTGTGATTGATCAAGTGAGTGATGTTTCAGCCCACACAAACAGCAGACCTTAGCAGCTTCAGCCATGTGGTTCTGGCTTCAGGGACAGGAAAGGGGTTATAGGATCTACCTTTCCAACTCAAAAAAAAAAAGCCTGTGAGGTCTGGCATGTGTCAGCCAGAATGTCTTTGCAAGGAAACCAAGTGAGTCCTTTAAATGAAGGTATGAAGGTGAAGCTTGGATTGACTTGGAGACCCCAAGATGTTGGCAGTACCAGGGCAGTGGGAAACTTGTTGAGGAGAGCTATAACTGGGAGTGGAACCAGCCCAAAAAGAAAGTGTGTTGCAGTCAACAAAACTGAAAGGAATTGGACATCTGAAGAGTGCTTTGACATCACACATCAGAATGCAGACTTTGGAGTTGTCTCAGCTGCTTTTCTGTTTGGATTTGGCCCAGTATTTCCTTACTATGCTACTTTTGGAATGGTAAGATTTATCCTGTGACATATTTGTGGGATATGTGATATACTTTTTATCTTTATTTTACAAGGATTTACAGTTAAGAGATTGCATGAATCTCAGAAGAGACTGAACTTGTAAGCATGCTGGAGACTATTACAGACTACAGGGTAAAGCTGTCTTTTTCCTTCCTTGTGTGTTCTTCCTTCCACCCTTCTGCACCTCTTTCCTTGTACCCTTTCAAATTCCTAACAGTAGATAGGATAAGAGAGAGAGAGGGAGAGAGAGAGAGAGAGAGAGAGAGAGAGAGAGAGAGAGAGAGAGAGAGAGAGAGAGATCCACGAATTGATCCAAAGGTTGCAAAGTGGGTGATTTCATCATTTGAGTACTTCCTGCTGATTAAGGGTGTTGAGTCCTTTGGGACAAATTTGATCTACATCATCAGGATATAAAATGTTATTCTTGTTTCTTCTTTGAGGATGACTACTTAACAATCTATGACCAACAACAACCAGCAACTAACAAGCAAACACCCAACTCTGGTGGCACTAGTGTTTATATACCTTCTGAAGAGTTCCCAGAATTCCAAATATCCCACATTCACAGAAACTATTTGCAGTTGGTAAAATCATGCCCTTGCTAGAACACAAGACAAATCACAGTGAGTTACTGTTAACTGCCAGCAAAGAGCAACACCCTCCCTAAGTAACTAAATAGGGTAAAAAATGAATTAAATTGATAAACCCTAATCCAAATCCATTTGGAAGTTAAGACTCACTATAATACAGGAGAAGTAAAGAGGATAACATCACAGATAAGCAGGAACTAGCCTGCCTCCATCTTATGCTTAAAAGCCATCTTATAGTAAAGACAAACTAAGTTCATTCATGTTAATGATTAAACAAAACTCTGTATCTGAAAAATTGGGCTAAGTCCTACCTGTAACCTTAACTACAAGTGGCTCCATACTTCCTGTTCTAGAACTGACAATCATGTCTTTGTTTCAAAAGTTGTTTGTAACAATCTTGCAACCCTATCTTTGTTTCAGAAAGTTTATATGTCTCCTTATGCTACCACTTCTGACTATGACCACCCTGTTACTCACAGCTTGCAGTCATATCTTTGATTCAAGAGGTCATTAGGACTAATTTCTTTGCCCTCCCTATTTTGCCTGCCAAGTACCTTATCTCCAAATTCCCTACCCATGGACTGTATAGGTCTTGTCTATTTCACGTCCAATGTGGCATATCAAACACCTACTTAGGGAGAGGCAGAATGTATATATAAATAAATAGCTCAGTTTAATTAATTGCATGCTTTAATTAATATGACCATAATGATTTAGGTGGGTGTTTTCCCTCCCATCTTTTTGGTTAACAATACCAACATTATTAGAAAGATCATAAAGACACTCTTTTAAACCCAGTGTCACACTAGATTGGAAAATCTAAAGAAATAGATTTTATGTATAAAAACTACAAGGCTAACCCATGGCAAGATATGTAACTTATTACTACAATGTCACTTATAACTTCAATGTAACTTATAACTACAATGCAACTTTTGACTACAGTGTATCTTAAAACTACAATGTAACTTGTAACAGAAATGAGATTGAAGCAGTAGTGAAAAGTTTCCAGTGTTAGATTAGCTGGGTTCACTGCTGACTTCTCCTAAGCCTTTAAAGAACTAAGATTAATGAATCTCGAGGTATTCTACAAAGTATATTAGCAGAACTCAATTAGTGAAGCCAATATTATTCTGATACCAAGTCAAAGACACAACATAAAATGAAAATTATAGGCCACTCAATGATGAAAATAGACACAATATTCTCAGTAAAGTTGTTTTGTACTCAGTTAAAGAACACATCATTCCACAGATGGCTCAATGTATGAATATCCACAAGTGTTGTCACAGATTCAAAGGGAGAAATCACAGGAGCACTTAACAAGCACAGGCTCTTCTTAAAATCCAGTATTTCACCACTGTTTTTTTTTTTTTGAAGAGTATCTTTCCATGTTGGTCTTGAGCTCATAATCCTACTGAGAAAAGGGTCTCTCTCTCTCTCTCTCTCTCTCTCTCTCTCTCTCTCTCTCTCTCTCTCTGTGTGTGTGTGTGTGTGTGTGTGTGTGTGTGTGTGAGTGAGTGAGTGTGTGTGTGTGTGTGTGTGTGTGTGTGTGTGTGTGAGTGTGTGTGTGTGTTTGTTAGTTTGTTTGTTTGGTGGATTCAACTTTCTTTTGGGCTGTTGGCAATCACTGTCAAAGTCTGTTAGCAATGCCTAGCAATGGTGACTCACATATTTGTCCCAACTCTTAGGAGGAAGAGCCTTCCTATCACTGTAAGGTAAAGGACAGCCTGCTCTACAAAGAGATTTCCAGGCCACCCAAAATTACACAGGAAATCCTGTTAATAATCATCATTTTTGTGTTCATTAAGTTCAAACAGAAAGTGTCTCCTGTTCATTGACTCATGACTAAGCAAGGATATTTCAGTTTGGAGTGACCTGTCCCCATAACTATCAACTGCCAGACTATGCATTGCTGCTCTAGTTACTCTGATGACTGGTCAAAAAGACAGCATGATGGGCATTTTGATTATTCCAACAGATACCTTTGAAAAACTGGAATCTACTATCGGCTGGTTTCTCCAGCTCCTGAAGACTCAGCATCTAGCCACCTGTTACAGTGTATCCAGAAGATCTTTACTACCACAGAATTGCAGATGACTCTTCAGCCATCCCTACCCGGGCCTGAAGGAGAGCATTTCCCACTGCAGGGGCACAAAAGGGGAATTGTTGTGAAGGGTGCTAAGAGGCAAGGTTGTGGTAGATTCCCTGCTACCCAGACCTATGGAAACAGACTTACAGGCCCATTTATTCAGAGAGGAGAGTCTCTGGAGCTATCTGCCTGGTATTGACATTTTAGGCCTCATTAAAAGGTTCTTTTGAGAGCACTTTTGTCTTTCTTTAGGAAGTGTGGGCTTAACAGACAGCAATGGAGGATGCTGAAGACAGCAGAGCAAAGCCTGAGGCAGGAGTTTGATGACTATGGAATAGGCCAATTTCTTTGCAGCTCTGTGGCAGCTGATTCATTTGACAGGAGAAGGGCAGGAGACAGTAGGTAGGGTCATGGAAGGATGAGAGGGAAGAGGCAGATTATAAGGAAGGACAAAAGGGATCCAGAGGAGAAGATCTTTAAGTACTGTTTGCCAGAAATGGTCTATGAAGCTATACAATCTTTGGAGAGTCCAACAGGATCTAGAGCCTCATCACAGTAGAGTGTCAGGTAGGCATACATACCTGTCCATTCTGTGGAGGCTGCAACATAGGTAGATCTCCTGGTTGTATGCCAGTGTGAAGACTGCTCATCAGAGGGTAACACAGCAGCCTCCACCACCTGCCAGCTGTTGGGGCTGGTCTTCAGCTGCTGTGTATTCAAATGCTAAGTTCTAGACCAAGGTATCTGGACTCCCCAACCATCTGACCCATTTGTAATCTGATAAAAAAATACACACAAACAACAAATGTTGTTTTGTAAACTCTGCTCATCTTATCCTCTGACTAGTTTTAAAAAATGTGGCTGTCAGCTAATAATGGTGTATTAGGGGGATTCTGAGCTTCTTTTCACTGGGCTTGGTGGTCATAGGTAAGGCTCAGAAGGCAATAGAAGAGTAGAGAGGAGGATAAAGAAATTGGAGAGGGGGAAGGCTGCCATGAGGCCTGATGGCTCAAGAGCATATTACCAGGATCAGTGTACCATTCAGGCAGATTGATGGAGGAGAAATGATCCTGGGTGACACTTGGACAGCAAGTAACTTGGGGTTTATGAATTGGATGTAAGTTAAAAGAGTACAGAACCCGCCCAATTTAGGCTTACAGCTCTTCAAATAATATACCAAGTCTTGTGTCTTTTATAGAGGCTAGCTAAAATATGTATTTCATTTAGTGCCAGCTTCTGCTCACTGTTGCCAAACATGGAGGGCAAAGAAGAGGTGGAAGCCAGCCTGGTAGAGCATCCCTCTACCTGAGCACAATTTTTATCTTTGTGATTAAGGAGATCCAGACAGGTAACTGGGGCACACCTACCTCAGCTTCCCACAAATGGGGATCGCAGGTGGAAAGTACCATGTCTTCACATCATTTCTTTGGACTTTGCTGGTCATCTGATTGCTCTGTGTAAGCACGTACCAGCAATTTACCATTTAACCACTGTGTTTGTCATTTGCAGAGACTTTATACTAAGTATGACACCCTTTGTCTGTGAGTATGTCACAAGCAAAAAGCAGGGCCTTCATATGCTCTGCCCTCGTTGCCTAAAACACTTTTTCTCCACCTGCCTGGGTAATTTGTCTCCTAAATACTCAGTCTGCATAAAAAACCAACATGTCTGAAGGAAGGGCCACCTATGCATTAACATGTATGATGTACACACCAATAGCCACGTTGAGTATTGGTCCCCATTGTGGCAGAACTGATCAATGAGTGTATCATGGGTGCTTGAGAAGCAGAGTGGAGACTCTGCTCTCTGTCTTCCACAATATCTGGTTATCCTTCTGCTGTGTACCCTGGGATCAGACATCACAAGTCCCTGGCTACCTGAGCTTGCCCTATCCTTGACTTTCAACATTTCAGATCATGAAGAAAAGTAACCTCTTTCTCAAATAAATTACCTAGTCTTGGATCTTTTTACTGAAGGGAGATCAACTCCCAGAAGTAACATCTACAGATCCTCTGGAATTCTTCTATAAGTTGTAAGAACACAGACTTTCATTCATGTTCCTTTTTCTTCAAAGTTTTATTAGATATTTTCATCATTAACATTTCCAATGTTATCCCAAAAGTTCCCTATACCCTCCCCTGACCCTTCTCTCCTACCAACCCACTCCCTCTTCTTGGCCCTGTTGTTCCCCTGTACTGAGGCATATAAAGTTTGCAAGACCAAGGGGACTCTCTTCTAAATGATGACCAATTAGACCATCGTCTGCTACATATGCAGCTAGATTCAAAAGCTCTGGGGGTACTGGTTAGTTCATATTGTTGTTCCAAATATAGGGTTGCAGACTCCTTAATCTCCTTTGGGTATTTTTCTCTAGCTCCTTCATTGGGTTCCCAGTATTCCATTCAATATGTGACTGTGAGCAACCACTTCTGTATTTGGAAGGCTCTGGCATAGCCTAACAAGAGACAGCTATATCAGGGTTCTTTCAGCAAAATCTTGCTGGCATATGCAATAGTGTCTGCGTTTGGTTGCTGATTATGGGATGGATCTGAGGTGGGGCAGTCTCTGGATGGCCCATGCTTTGGACTCAGCTACAAAATTTGTCTCTGTAACTCCTTCCATGGGTATTTTTCCCCATTATAAGGGGGGGACAAAGTATTCACATATTGGACTTTGTTCTTCTTAAGTTTTATGTGTTTTGCAAATTGTATCTTGGATATTCTAAATTTCTGGGCTAATATCCATTTATCAGTGAGTGCATATCACTTGACTTCTTTTGTGAATGGGTTAACTCACTGGGGATGATACCCTCCAGATCCATCCATTTACCTAGAAATTTCATAAATTCACTGTTTCTAATAGCTGAGTAGTAATCCATTGTGTAAAAGTTCAACATTTTCTTTATCCATTCCTCTGTTGATGGACATCTGGGTACTTTCCAGATTCTGTTATTATAAATAAGGCTGCTTTGAACATAGTGGAGCATGTGTTACTATTGCCATTGGAACATCTTCTGGGTATATGCCCAGAAGAGATATTGCTAGAACCTCTGGTAGTACAATGTCCAATTCTCTAAGGAACCGCAGAATGTTTTCCAGAGTGGTTGTACAAGCTTGCAATCCCACCAACAATGGAGGAATGCTCCTCTTTCTTCACATCCTCGCCAGCATCTGCTGTCACCTGAATTTGTGATCTTAGTGATTCTGACTGGTGTGAGGTAGAATCTCAGGGTTGTTTTGATTTGCATTTACCTGATGATCAAGGATGTTAATCATTTATTCAGCTGATTCACAGCCATTCGGTATTCCTCAGTTGAGAATTCTTTGTTTACTCTGTGCCTCGTTTTTTTTTAATGGGGTTATTTGTTTTCTGAAGTCCAGCTTCTTGTTTGTTTGTATATATTGGAAATTAGATCCCTATCAGATTTAGGATTAGTAAAAATCCTTTCCCAATATGTTGGTCGCCTTTTTGTCTTACTGACAGTGTCTTTTGCCTTACAGAATCTTTGCAATTTTATGAGGTCCCATTTGTTGATTCTCAATCTTACACCACAAGACATTGGTGCTCTGTTCAGGAATTTTTCTCCTGTGCTCATATCTTCGAGGCTTTTCCCAACTTTCTCCTCTATAAATTTCAGTGTCTCTGGTTTTATGTGGAGGTTTTTGATCCAGTTATACCTGAGCTTTGTAAAGAGAAGACAAGAATGGATCAATTTGAATTCTTCTACATGATAACTGCTAGTTGTGCCAGCACCATTTGTAGAAAATGTTTTCTTTTTTCAACTGGATGGTATTAGTTCCCTTGTCAAATACCAGTGACCATAGGTGTGTGGATTCAATTGTATTCCATTGATCTTGCTGTCTGTCTCTGGACCAGTACTATAAAGTTTTTATCACAATTGCTCTGTAGTACTGCTTAAGATCAGGCATGGTGATTCCACCAGAGGTTCTTTTATTGTTGAGACTCATTTTTGCTATCCTAGGTTCTGATTATTTCACATGAATTTTCAAAGTGCCCTTTCTAACTCAGTGAAGAATTGAATTGGAATTTTGATGGAGAGTGCATTAAATGTGTAGATGGCTTTTGGCAGGATAGCCATTTTGACTATATTAATTGTGCCAATCCATGAGCATGGGAGATCTTTCCAACTTCTGAGATCTTCAATTTCTTTCTTCAGAAATTTGATGTTGTTATCATAGAGATCTTTTACTTTCTTAGTTATAGTCACACCAAAGTATTTTATATTATTTGTGACTATTGTGAAGTGTGTTGTTTCTCTAATTTTTCTCATTGGGCTTATACTTTGTGTAGAGAAAGGCCATTGACTTGTTTGAGTTAATTTTATATCCAGCTACTTCACTGAAGCTGTTTATCAGGTTTAGAAGTTCTCTTGTGGAATTTTTAGGGTCACATACATAAACTATCATGTCGTCTACCATGAATGATATTTTGACTTCTTCATTTCCAATTTGTTTCCCCTTGATCTCCTGTTGTTGTAGAATTGCTCTGTCAGGGACTTCAAGTACTATATTGAATATGTAGAGAGACAGTGGGCAGCCTTCTCTAATCACTGATTTTAGTGGAATTGCTTCGAGTTTCTCTCCATTTAGTTGGATGTTGGCTACTGGTTTGCTGTATATTACTTTTATTATGGTTAGGTATGGGCCTTGAATTCCTGAACTTCCCAAGACATTTTACCATTAAGTTGTGTTGGATTTTGTCAAATGTTTTCTAAGCAAGTAATGAGATGATCATGTGGTTTTTGTTTTCAGTTTGTTTATATAGTGAATTACATTGATGGATTTCCGTATATTAAACCATCTCTACATCCGTGGGTTGAATCCTACTTGATCATAATGGAAGATCATTTTGATGTCTTTTTGGATTCAGTTTTCAAGGATTTTTTGAGTATTTGTGTATCACATTTCTTAAGGGAAATTGGTCTGAGATTCTCTTTCTTTGTTGGGTCTATATGTGGTTTAGTTATCATAGTAATTGTGGCTTCATAGAATGAATTGGGTAGAACACTGTTTGTTTCTATTTTGTGGAACAGTTTGAGGACATTAGGATTAGGTCTTCTTTGAAGGTGTGATAGAACTCTGCACTAAACCCATTTGGTCCTGGGCTTTTTTTTTTGATTAGGAGACTAATAATTACTACTTCTATTTTTAGGGGATGTGAGAACATTTAGATCATTAATCTGATCCTGATTTAACTTTGGTACTTGGTATCTGTCTAGAAAATTGTTCATTTTATGCAAGTTTTCCAATTTTGTTGAGTATACCCTTTGTAGTAGGATCTGATGATGTTTTGAATTTCCTCAGGTTCTGTTGTAATGTCTCCCATTTCATTTCTGATTTTGTTAATTAGGATACTGTCCCTGTGCCCTCTAGTTAGTTTGGCTAAGAGTTTATCTATCTTGTTGATTTTGTCAAAAAACCAGTTCCTTGTTTGGTTGATTCTTTGAATAATTCTTTTTGTTTCCACCTGTTTGATTTCAGCCCTGCGTTTGATTATTTCCTGCCGTCTATTCCTCTTGGGTAAATTTTCTTCCTTTCATTCTAGAGCTTTTAGGTGTACTCTCAAGCTTTTAGTGTATGCTCTCTAGTTTCTTTTTGGCAGCCTTCACAGCTATGAATTTTCCTATTAGGACAGCTTTCATTGTGTCCCATAAGATTCGGTATATTGTGGCCTCATTTTCATTAGATTCTAAAAATTCTTTAATCTCTTTCTTTACTTCTTCCTTGACCAAGGTATCATTGAGTAGAGTGTTATTCAGCTTCCACGTTGGCATTTTATTATTTATATTGTTATTGGAGATCAGCTTAATCCATGGTAATCTGATAGGATGCATGGGATAATTTCAATATTTTTGTATCTGTTGAGGCCTCTTTTGTCACCAATTATATGGTCAATATTGGAGGAGTGTCTTTTTTTTAAGATTTATTTATTTATTATATGTAAGTACACTGTAGCTGTCCTCAGATACTCCAGAAGTGGGCATCAGATTTCATTACTGATGGTTAGGAGCCACTATGTGGTTGCTGCGATTTGAACTCAGGACCTTCAGAAGAGCATTCTCTGCTCTTAACCACTGAACCATTTCGGTAGCCCTAATTATAATATTCTTTTTTTTTCCATTTTTTATTAGGTATTTAGCTCATTTACATTTCCAATGCTATACCAAAAGTCCCCCATACCCACCCACCCCCACTCCCCTACCCACCCACTCCCCCTTTTTGGCCCTGGCGTTCCCCTGTACTGGGGCATATAAAGTTTGCGTGTCCAGTGGGCCTCTCTTTCCAGTGATGGCCGACTAGGCCATCTTTTGATACATATTCAGCTAGAGTCAAGAGCTCCGGAGTACTGGTTAGTTCATAATGTTGTTCCACTATTAGGGTTGCAGATCCCTTTAGCTCCTTGGGTATTTTCTCTAGCTCCTCCATTGGGAGCCCTGTGATCCATCCATTAGCTGACTGTGAGCATCCACTTCTGTGTTTGCTAGGCCCCGGCATAGTCTCACAAGAGACAGCAACATCTGGGTCCTGTCGATAAAATCTTGCTAGTATATGCAATGGTGTCAGCGTTTAGATGCTGATTATGGGGTGGATCCCTGGATATGGGAGTCTCTACATGGTCCATCCTATCATCTCAGCTCCAAACTTTGTCTTTATAACTCCTTCCATGGGTGTTTTGTTCCCAATTCTAAGGAGGGGCATAGTGTCCACACTTCAGTCTTCATTCTTCTTGAGTTTCATGTGCTTAGAAAATTGTATCTTATATCTTGGGTATCCTAGGTTTGGGGCTAATATCCACTTATCAGTGAGTACATATTGTGTGAGTTCCTTTGTGAATGTGTTAACTCACTAAGGATGATGCCCTCCAGGTCCATCCATTTGGCTAGGAATTTCATAAATTCATTCTTTTTAATAGCTGAGTAGTACTCCATTGTGTAGATGTACCACATTTTCTGTATCCATTCCTCTGTTGAGGGGCATCTGGGTTCTTTCCAGCTTCTGGCTATTATAAATAAGGCTGCTATGAACATAGTGGAGCATGTGTCCTTCTTACCAGTTGGGGCATCTTCTGGATATATGCCCAGGAGAGGTATTGCTGGATCCTCCGGTAGTACTATGTCCAATTTTCTGTGGAACCGCCAGACTGATTTCCAGAGTGGTTGTGCAAGCCTGCAATCCCACCAACAATGAAGGTGTGATCCTCTTTCTCCACATCCATGCCAGCATCTGCTGTCACCTGAATTTTTGATCTTAGCCATTCTGACTGGTGTGAGGTGGAATCTCAGGGTTGTTTTGATTTGCATTTCCCTGATGATTAAGGATGTTGAACATTTTTTCAGGTGCTTCTCGGCCATTCGGTATTCCTCAGGTGAGAATTCTTTGTTCAGTTCTCAGCCCCATTTTTTAATGGGGTTATTTGATTTTCTGAAGTCCACCTTCTTGAGTTCTTTATATATGTTGGATATTAGTCCCCTATCTGATTTAGGATAGGTAAAGATCCTTTCCCAATCTGTTGGTGGTCTTTTTGTCTTATTGACAGTGTCTTTTGCCTTGCAGAAACTTTGGAGTTTTATTAGGTCCCATTTGTCAATTCTCAATCTTACAGCACAAGCCATTGCTGTTCTGTTCAGGAATTTTTCCCCTGTGCCCATATCTTCAAGGCTTTTCCCCACTTTCTCTTCTAAGTTTCAGTGTCTCTGGTTTTATGTGAAGTTCCTTGATCCACTTAGATTTGATCTTAGTACAAGGAGATAAGTATGGATCAATTCGCATTCTTCTACATGATAACAACCAGTTGTGCCAGCACCAATTGTTGAAAATGCTGTCTTTCTTCCACTGGATGGTTTTAGCTCCCTTGTCGAAGATCAAGTGACCATAGGTGTGTGGGTTCATTTCTGGGTCTTCAATTCTATTCCATTGGTCTACTTGTCTGTCACTATACCAGTACCATGCAGTTTTTATCACAATTGCTCTGTAGTAAAGTTTTAGGTCAGGCATGGTGATTCCACCAGAAGTTCTTTTATCCTTGAGAAGACTTTTTGCTATCCTAGGTTTTTTGTTATTCTAGATGAATTTGCAAATTGCTCCTTCCAAGTCGTTGAAGAATTGAGTTGGAATTTTGATGAGGATTGCATTGAATCTGTAGATTGCTTTTGACAAGATAGCAATTTTTACAATGTTGATCCTGCCAATCCATGAGCATGGGAGATCTTTCCATCTTCTGAGATCTTCTTTAATTTCTTTCTTCATAGACTTGAAATTTTTATCATACAGATCTTTCACTTCCTTAGTTAGAGTCACTCCGAGATATTTTATATTATTTGTGGCTATTGAGAAGGGTGTTGTTTCTCTAATTTCTTTCTCAGCCTGTTTATTCTTTGTGTAGAGAAAGGCCATTGACTTGTTTGAGTTAATTTTATATCCAGCTACTTCACCGAAGCTGTTTATCAGGTTTAGGAGTTCTCTGGTGGAATTTTTAGGGTCACTTATATATACTATCATATCATCTGCAAAAAGTGATATTTTGACTTCCTCCTTTCCAATTTGTATCCCCTTGATCTCCTTTTGTTGTCGAATTGCTCTGGCTAATACTTCAAGTACTATGTTGAAAAGGTAGGGAGAAAGTGGGCAGCCTTGTCTAGAGCCTGATTTTAGTGGGATTGCTTCCAGCTTCTCTCCATTTACTTTGATGTTGGCTACTGGTTTGCTGTATATAGCTTTTATAATGTTTAGGTATGGGCCTTGAATTCCTGATCTTTCCACAATTTTTACAAGAATGGGTGTTGGATCTTGTCAAATGCTTTTTCTGCATCTAACGAGATGATCATGTGGTTTTTGTCTTTGAGTTTGTTTATATAATGGATTACATTGATGGATTTTCGTATATTAAACCATCCCTGCATCCCTGGAATAAAACCTACTTGGTCAGGATGGATGATTGCTTTAATGTGTTCTTGGATTCGGTTAGCGAGAATTTTATTGAGGATTTTTGCATCGATATTCATAAGAGAAATTGGTCTGAAGTTCTCTATCTTTGTTGGGTCTTTCTGTGGTTTAGGAATCAGAGTAATAGTGGCTTCATAAAATGAGTTGGGTAGAGTACCTTCTACTTCTATTTTGTGAAAAAGTTTGTGCAGAACTGGAATTAGATCTTCTTTGAAAGTCTGATAGAGCTCTGCACTAAACCTGTCTGGTCCTGGGCTTTTTTTGGCTGGGAGACTATTAATAACTGCTTCTATTTCTTTAGGGGATATGGGACTGTTTAGATTGTCAACTTGATCCTGATTCAACTTTGGTACCTGTTATCTGTCCAGAAATTTGTCCATTTCGTCCAGGTTTTCCAGTTTTGTTGAGTATAGCCTGTCGTAGAAGGATCTGATGGTGTTTTGGATTTCTTCAAGATCTGTTGTTATGTCTCCCTTTTCATTTCTGATTTCTTAATTAGGATTTTGTCCCTGTGCCCTTTAGTGAGTCTAGCTAAGGGTTTATCTATCTTGTTGATTTTGTCAAAGAACCAACTCCTCGTTTGGTTAATTCTTTGGATAGTTCTTCTTGTTTCCACTTGGTGGATTTCACCCCTGAGTTTGATTATTTCCTGCCGTCTACTCCTCTTGGGTGAATTTGCTTTCTTTTTTTTCTAGGGCTTTTAGATGTGTTGTCAAGCTGCTAGTATGTGCTCTCTCCCGTTTCTTCTTGGAGGCACTCAGAGCTATGAGTTTCCCTCTTAGAAATGCTTTCATTGTGTCCCATAGGTTTGGGTACTTTGTGGCTTCATTTTCATTAAACTCTAAAAAGTCTTTAATTTCTTTCTTTATTCCTTCCTTGACCAAGGTATCATTGAGAAGAGTGTTATTCAGTTTCCACGTGAATGTTGGCTTTCCATTATTTATGTTGTTATTGAAGATCAGTCTTAGGCCATGGTGGTCTGATAGGATACATGGGACAATTTCAATATTTTTGTATCTGTTGAGGCCTGTTTTGTGACCAATTATATGGAGAAGGTCCCGTGAGGTGCTGAGAAGAAGGTATATCCTTTTGTTTTAGGATAAAATGTTCTGTAGATATCTGTCAGGTCCATTTGTTTCATAACTTCTGTTAGTTTCACTGTGTCCCTGTTTAGTTTCTGTTTCCACGATCTGTCCATTGAAGAAAGTGGTGTGTTGAAGTCTCCCACTATTATTGTGTGAGGTGCAATGTGTGCTTTGAGCTTGCTAAAGTGTCTTTAATGAATGTGACTGCCCTTGCATTTGGTGCGTAGATATTCAGAATTGAGAGTTCCTCTTGGAGGATTTTACCTTTGATGAGTATGAAGTGTCCCTCCTTGTCTTTTTTGATAACTTTGGGTTGAAAGTCGATTTTATCCGATATTAAAATGGCTACTCCAGCTTGTTTCTTCAGTCCATTTGCTTGGAAAATTGTTTTCCAGCCTTTCACTCTGAGGTAGGTCTTTTTCCCTGAGATGGGTTTCTTGTAAGCAGCAGAATGTTGGGTACTGTTTGTGTAGCCAGTCTGTTAGTCTATGTCTTTTTATTGGGGAATTGAGTCCATTGACATTAAGAGATATTAAGGAAAAGTAATTGTTGCTTACTTTTATTTTTGTTGTTAGAGTTGGCATTCTGTTCTTGTGGCTATCTTCTTTTTGGTTTGTTGAGGGATTACTTTCTTGCTTGTTCTAGGGCGTGATTTCCGTCCTTGTATTGCTTCTTTTCTGTTATTATCCTTTGAAGGGCTGGATTCGTGGAAAGATATTGTGTGAACTTGGTTTTTTCGTGGAATACTTTGGTTTCTCCATCTATGGTAATTGAGAGTTTGGCCGGGTATAGTAGCCTGGGCTGGCATTTGTGTTCTCTTAGTGTCTGTATAACATCTATCCAGGCTCTTCTGGCTTTCATAGTCTCTGGTGAAAAGTCTGGTGTAATTCTGATAGGCCTTCTTTTATATTACTTGACCTTTCTCCCTTACTGCTTTTAATATTCTATCTTTATTTAGTGCATTTGTTGTTCTGATTATTATGTGTCGGGAGGAATTTCTTTTCTGGTCCAGTCTATTTGGAGTTCTGTAGGCTTCTTGTATGATCATGGGCATCTCTTTCTTTATGTTTGGGAAGTTTTCTTCTATTATTTTGTTGAAGATATTAGATGGCCCTTTAAGTTGAAAATCTTCATTCTCATCAATTCCTATTATCCGTAGGTTTGGTCTTCTCATTGTGTCCTGGATTACCTGGATGTTTTGAGTTAGGATCCTTTTGCATTTTGTATTTTCTTTGACTGTTGTGTCGATGTTCTCTATGGAATCTTCTGCACCTGAGATTCTCTCTTCCATTTCTTGTATTCTGTTGCTGATGCTCGCATCTATGGTTCCAGATCTCTTTCCTAGGGTTTCTATCTCCAGCGTTGCCTCGCTTTGGGTTTTCTTTATTGTGTCTACTTCCCTTTTTAGTTCTAGTATGGTTTTGTTCATTTCCATTACCTGTTTGGATGTGTTTTCCTGTTTTTCTTTAATGACTTCTACCTGTTTGGCTGTGTTTTCCTGCTTTTCTTTAAGGGCCTGTAACTCTTTAGCAGTGCTCTCCTGTAATTCTTTAAGTGACTTATGAAAGTCCTTCTTGATGTCCTCTATCATCATCATGAGAAATGTTTTTAAATCTGTGTCTAGATTTTCGGTTGTTTTGGGGTGCCCAGGACTAGGTGGGGTGGGAGTGCTGAGTTCTGATGATGGTGAGTGGTCTTGATTTCTGTTAGTAGGATTCTTACGTTTGCCTTTCACCATCTGGTAATCTTGAAGCTAGCTGTTTTAGTTATCACTGTTAAGAGCTTGTTCTTCAGGTGACTCTGTTAGCCTCTATAAGCAGACCTGGAGGGTAGCACTCTCCTTAGTTTCAGTGGGCAGAGTATTCTCTGCAGGCAAGCTCTCTTCTTTCAGGGAAGGTACCCAGATATCTGGTGTTCGAACCAGACTCCTCGCAGAAGTTGTGTTCCACTCACTAGAGGTCTTAGGGTCCCGTGTGGAATCCTGTGTGGGCCCTTGCCCATGTCAGGCGACTCCGCTGACAAGGTAGCCCCGGGCTCGAGTGGAGCGGAAGGGGCTTGTGCCCCAGATCAGGCCCAGGTAGCCTGCTTCCCTATATACCGCAGTCTCAGGTTCCACGCGATTGGATTGGGGCAGGCGCTGTGTTCCACTCACCAGAGGTCTTAGGATCCCGTGGGGAGTCCTGTGTGGGCCCTTGCGGGTGTTGGACCTTGGAGGAGTGTCTTAGTCAGTGTTTCTATTCCTGCACAAACATCATGACCAAAAAGCAAGTTGGGGAGGAAAGGGTTAATTTGGCTTACACTTCCATACTGTTGTTCATCACTAAAGGAAGTCAGGACTGGAACTCAAGCAGGTCAAGAAGCAAGAGCTGATTCAGAGGCCATGGAGGGATGTTCTTTACTGGTTTGCCTCATCTGGCTTGCTCAGCCTGCTCTCTTATAGAACCCAAAACTGCCAGCCCAGAGATGGTCCCACCCACAAGGGACCTTTTCCCCTTGATCACTAATTGAGAAAATGCCTTAGAGTTGGATCTCATGGAGGCATTTCCTCAACTGAAGTTCTTTTCTCTGTGATAATTCCAGCTGTGTCAAGTTGACACAAAACTAGCCAGTACAATTGACTATCACATGCACTATTGTCTTGCCAGCAAGAACACACGCGTGAGAAAACGGATCCTTCTGCAGCAACTTTATTACACCAGTTTCAACATGAAGAGGAGACCCCAAGCACCAAAAATGCGCTGCTTATATACACCTTAGTGTGGCATGTCTACACCTGATTTGCTGCTCTCCCAGAGGCTCATCAACACGCCCCAGGATGGGCAGTGACTTGGTACGAATTTACTCTTGAACCTCCGCACATTACTTGTTTACCAGTTAGGCACAGCGGAGGCTCATGATGGCAATTGTTCACGGCTCTCCACGATTGACCCCTTGTCAACTTGACACACACACACACACACACACACACACACACACACACACACACACAAACGAAAGGCCTAGTAAACCTCAACCCTTACAATCTTATTCATCCCCAAGATCTAAAAAACTTTAAAAGTCCCACAGTCTTTACATATTCTTAAAATTTCAATCTCTTTAAAATATCCATCTCTTTTAAAATCCAAAGTCTTTTTACAATTCAACGTCTCTTAACTGTGGGCTCCACTAACACTGTTTATTCCTTCAAGAGTGAAAATATCAGGGCAAAGTCACAATCAAAACCAAAAGTCAATCTCCAACCGTCCAATGTCTGGAATCCAATTCATGATATTCTGGGCTCCTCCAAGGGCTTGGGTCACTTCTCCAGCCATGCACATTGTAGCACATGTGTCATCCTCTAGGCTCCAGATGCCTATACTCCACTGCTGCTGCTGCTCTTGGTGGTCATCTCATGGTACTGGCATCTCCAAAACACTTCATGACCCCTTCAGTCCTGGGTCTTCAATTGCATCTGAGGCTGCAACTTCACCAATGGCCTTCCATGGCCTCTCACAGTGCCAAGCCTCAGCTGCTTTGTGTGACCCCTTCATGCCTTCAAAACCAGTACCACCTGGGTGACTCTTACATACTACCAAGTCCCACTGCAGAAGGAGTACAACCTTGGCCATCTCTGGAACACAGCCTCTTTGTGCTTTCAGAAAACACTTCCCAGAAGATGTCACCTCAATGATGCTGGTCTTTTCTTAATCACTGCTAATTTCTTAGCTCCAGATAACCAGCATCAATAGTCCCAGTAATGCAAAGTTTTTGCTTTGGTAGTTCTGGTATCTTGTTAATCACAGCTGATTCTTCAGCCCCAGCTAACCAGAACTACAGAATCTTCACAATCAAAACAGCAATGGCCCTGAAAAGAGTCTTTAATTTTCCCTCTGAAATTTCACAAAACAGACCTCCATCTTCTGCAGTGTTCTCAACATTATCATCCAAGCTCCTACACAACATCTGACAGGGCTCTTAACATCAAATGGATTTTCAAGCCCAAAGTTCCAGAGTCCTTTCACAGTCCTTTCTATAACATGGTCAGGTTGTCACAGGAATACCCGACTCTGATGGTACCAATTTGCCTTAATCAGTGTTTCTATTCCTGCACAAACATCATGACCAAGAAGCAAGTTGGGGAGGAAAGGGTTTATTTGGCTTATACTTCCATACTGCTGTTCATCACCAAAGGAAGTCAGGACTGGAACTCAAGCAGGTAAAGAAGTAAGAGCTGATTCAGAGGCCATGGAGGGATGTTCTTTACTGGCTTGCCTCACCTGGCTTGCTCAGCCTGCTCTCTTATAGAACCCAAGACTGCCAGCCCATAATTGGTCCCACCCACAAGGGACCTTTCCCCCTTGATCACTAATTGAGAAAATGCCATACAGTTGGATCTCATGGAGGCATTTCCTCAACTGAAACTCCTTTCAATGTGATAACTCCAGCTGTGTCAAGTTGACACAAAACTAGCAGTAAAAGGAGATACCATGGGGTGCTGGGAAGAAGGTATATCCGTTTGTTTTAGGATTAAAATGGTCTAGCTATTTGTTAAATCCATGTCTTTCATAAATTCTGTTAGTTTCAATTTGTCTGTCTAGTTTCTGTTTACACGGTCTGTCCAATGTTGAGAGTAGGGTGTTCAAGTCTCCTGCTATTACTGTGTGAGGTGCAATGTGTACTTTGAGCTTTACTAAAGTTTCCATAGTGAATGTGCTGCTCTTGCATTTGGAGCACAGACATTTATAATAGAGACTTCATCTAGGAATATTTTAACTTTGATGAGTATATAGTGCCCCTCCTTGTCTTTTTTGATAACTTTGGATTGGAAGTCGATCTTATTCGATGTTAGAATGGCTACTCCAGCCTTTTTCTTTGGACCATTTCCTAGGAAAATTGTTTTCCAGCCTTTTACTCTGAGCTAGTATCTGTATTTGTCCCTGAGATGGGTTTCCCGTATGCAGTATAATGTTGGGTCCTGTTTATATAGCCAATCTGTTAGTCTATTTGTTTTTACTGGGGAATTGAGTCCATTGATATTAAGAGATATTAAGGAAAAGTTTATTGCTTCCTGTTATTTTTGTTGTTAGAGTTGGGGTTCTGTTCTTGGGGTTGTCTCCTTTTAGGTTCATTGAAGGATTATTTTCTTGCTTTCTCTAGGGTGTAATTTCCATCCTTATGCTTCAGTATTCCCTTTATTATCCATTGAAGGTCTGGATTCAAGGAAAGATATTATGTGATTTTGGTTATGGCATGGAATATTTGGTTGCCCCATCTATAATAATTGAGAGTTTTGATGGGTATAGTAGCCTGAGTTTGCATTTGTGTTCTCTTAGAGCCTGTATAAAAGCTGTCCAGGATCACCTGTCTATCTTAGTCTCTGGTGAGAAGTCTGGTGTAATTCTAATAGGTTTGCCTTTATGTTACTTGACCCTTTTCCCTTACTGCTTTTAATACTCTGTCCTTATATACTACATTTGTTGTTCTGATTATTATGTGTCGGGAGGAATTTCTCTTCTGTTCCAGTCTATTTGGAGTTCTGTAGGCTTCTTGTATGTTCATGGGCATCTCTTTCTTTAGGATTGGAAAATTTCTTCTATAATCTTGTTGAAGATATTTGATGGCCCTTTAAGTTGATAATCTTCATTCTCATCTACTCCTATTATCCGTAGGTTTCATCTTCTCATTGTGACCTGGAATTCCTGGATGTTTTGAGTTAGAATCTTTTTGCATTTTGCATCTTCCTTGATTTCTGTGCCCATGTTCTCTATGGAAATTTCTGCACCTGAGATTCTCTCTTCCATCTCTTGGAATCTGTTGCTGATCCTCGAATCTATGGTTACTGATTTCTTTCCTTGGGTTTCTATCTCCAATGTTGTCTCACCTTTGGGTTTCTTTTTTGTTTCTACATACTGTTTTAGGTCTTGGATGGTTTTGTGGAATTCCATGTCCTGTTTGATTGTGTTTTCCTGTAATTCTTTAAGGACTTCTAACTCTTTAGCAGTGTTCTCCTGTATTTCTTTAAGTGAGTTATTAATGCCCTTCTTAAAGTCTTCTATCAGGATCAGAAGATATGATTTTGATTCGAGTTTTGCTTTTCAGGTGTGTTGGGGTATCCAGGACTGCCCGAGATTGGGGTTCTGGGTTCTGATGATGGTGAGTGGTCTTGGTTTCCGTTAGTAAGATGCTTACATTTGCCTTTCATCATCTAGTAATCTCTGGCATTATTGGTTACAGTTGTCTCTGGTTGGAGCTTGTTCCAACTGTGATTCTGTTAGCCTCTGTCAGCAGTCCTGGGAGCCCATTTCTCTCCTGAGTCTCAGGGGTCAGAGTACTCTCTGCTGGCAAACTCTATTTTTGCAGGGAAGGTGCACAGAGGTCTGGCGTTCAGACCTGCCTTCAGGCTGAAGGTGAATGCCTGAAACAGGGACTTTTTCAGAAGATGTGTTGCCAAAGCTGTCTGCCAGCTGACTTGCCCAGACTGTTCTCCAAGGGACCGGGAACACAAGATGGCTCCCTCACCTGTTCCAGCAGTCAGAGACCTACCAAGAGGATACCTCTCCTCTCGCTAAGAAGGTGCCAGGATATCTGGAGCCCGAAATTGTGGTCTGTACCAGAAACTGTGTCTCTTGGGCCTGTCCAAAAGTTGTTTCACTCTGCAGTCTGCACTCTCACCTGTGCAGACTAGTCTCTGAGGGAGCCCGGGCAAAAGATGGCTCCCTCACCTATTCAGGCAGTCAGTGCCCTCCTTGTCAGACAATTCTCCTCTGGCTGAGAAGGTTACTGGATGTCTTGAGCCTGAAACGGGATCTGTCCCAGAAGCTGTGTCACTTCTGCAGACTGCTCACTCACCCTCCACATTCTGTGAGGTGACCTGGGCAGACTGGTCTCCAAGGGACCCAGGATCCAAGATGGCTCCCTCCTTTGTTCAGGCAGTCAGAGACCTCCTTGGCAGACAGCTCTCCTCTGACAGGGAAGGTGCCCAGATATCTGGAGCCCAAGATGGGGTCTTTCCCAGAAGCTGTGTGCTTCTGCCTGTCCCAGAAGCTGTGTTGCTTCTGCAGTCCATACTCTCCCCTGAGCAGAGTGGTCTCCGAGGGACCCCAAACACAAGATTGAGACTTGAAATTTTTATCATATAGATCTTTCACTTCCTTGGTTAGAGTCACTCAAATTTATTTTATATTATTTGTGACTATTGTGAACTGTGTTGTTTCCCTAATTTCTTTCTCATCCTGTTTGTCCTTTGTGTAGAGAAAGGCCATTGATTTGTTTGAGTTAATTTTATATCCAGCTACTGCACTGAAGCTGTTTATCAGGTTAGGAGTTCTCTGGTGGAATTTTTAGGGTCACTTGTATATACTATAATCTCATCTGCAAAGAGTGATATTTTGACTTCTATAATTCCAATTTGTATCCCCTTGATCTGTTGTTGTCTAACTGTTCTGGTTAGGACTTCAAGTACTATATAGACTATTTAGGGAGAAAGTGGGCAGCTTTCTATAGCCCCTGGTTTTAATGGGATTGCTTCAAGTTTCTCTCCATTTAGTTTGATGTTGGCTACTGGCTTGTTGTATATTGCTTTTATTATGTTTAGGTAAGGGCCTTGAATTCCTGAACTTCCCAAGCCTTTTATCATGAAGTTGTGTTGGATTTTCTCAAATTCTTTCTCAGCATCTATCAAGATGATCGTGTCTTTTTTGTCTTTGAGGCTGTTTGTATAGTGGATTATATTGATTGGGTTTTGTATATTAAACCATCCTTGCATGCCTGGGATGAAGCCTTCTTGATCATGATGGATGATCATTTTGATGTCTTTTTGGATTCAGTTTTCAAGGATTTTTTTGAGTATTTTTGCATCGCTGTTCATAATGGAAATTAGTCTGAAGTTCTCTTTCTTTGTTGGGTCTATATGTGGTTTAGTTATCAGAGTAGGTATCGTCTATAAGTATTATCCGAAGGTTTGGTCTTCTTATTGTGTACTGGATTTCCTGGTTGTTTTGAGTTAGGGTCTTTTTGGATTTTGCATTTTCTTTGTTGTGTCCATGCTTTCTATGGAATTATCTCCACCTGAGATTTTCTCTCCCATCTCTTGCATTCTGTTGCTGATACCTGCATCTATGGTTCCTGATTTCGTTCCTAGAATTTCTATTTACAGATTTGTCTCCCTTTGGGTTTTTTTCAATGTTTCTACATCCATTTTTAGATCTTGGGTAATTTGGTTCAATTCCATTACCTGTTTGGTTGTGTTTTCCTGTAATTCTTTAAGCGATTTTTGTGTTTCCTCTTTAAGTACTTCTACTTGTTAAGAAGTGAATTTCTGTAATTTTTTAAGAGCTTACACCTGATTCACAGTGTTCTCCTCTAATCTTTAAATGAGTTATTAGTGTCCTTCTTAAAATCTTTTACCACCATCATCAGATATTGTTACCTCATTCCAGCCTAGCAAAGCTGGCTGTGACCATCCTCCTCTGCTTGAGCAGAGCCACCTGCTGTGCTGATCTTTTGATGTGCCACTACCTGCCTGAGGCCCAATGTGCTGGAGGCCAAACAGGTTCTCTTCCAAGAATCTTTCTGAGTTAACACGGAACTGTGATTTTCGCGAGTTCCCACTAAAAGGCTGAAGATATCTACTTGTAAGGAACTTCCTTGGCCAGGGACAGGCCTCCCCTTTTTTTTATAAAGTGTGTTTGCTGACATTAAAATTGAATCTTGAACAGAAAGCTTGTCTTGGTTCCTTCCTTATCTCGCACAGCCCAGCCCTTCTTCTCTTCCAGGTTTCCAAAATGCCTTTCCAGACTAGAACCCAGGTCTGAGATCTGCTGGCTGGTCACAACATTTGGCGAAACAACGCGGGACTGAGAAATGGTAGAGGACATTTGGAAGAGACACTGCTGGTTTGGAGCTCCATAGAAGAAGAAAATAATTAAAGAAAATTAATACTGGAGAAGGTCGGTATGGGCTAAGCTGAAACAGTGTTAAAACCAGAGCACTGGTTCACTTAGGCTCAGCAGTGAAGCTTAACAGGAGCTGGGAACTATAACAGGCGGTAGGCCGTGGATACCCAAAGCTACATTTTTAGGCGTGAAAAAAGAAACAGTTTATTAAAAGGAAATTAATAATCAGGCAGATTGCATCATGAGGGAGGAAATTGTCCCAAAAAGCAGAGAGAAATTTCAGGAGTGCCATATTTTGTTCTCTCTGGGCCTTATAGCAGGAGTACTCTGTCCCCTTTTGTGTCTTGTCTAATGTCTGGTACACCAATCTTTTCTCATGTTCAATTCATGTATGTTCGTGTCCAGTCTGTATGAATGAATGTTCTATGTTTTATTTTGGACAATAAAGATGGTATAAAAAACTTTATCTATAAAGCTGAGAGCTGCAACATGCTTCATCCAGGAATCAGATACATGGCAGGAGGGTCCCTGCTGGAAAAACTGTTCATTTTAGGAAAAAAGGGCAAGTCTACAGCCTGTTAGTTTCAGGGTAAAAAAGCTGATAAATGGTTCATGATTAATGTGTTTGACAAATGTTAAAGTGCCTTTTATTCTATGATTGTAGCTACAAAAATTAATATTCTCTGATTGGTCTAAATGTAATTGCTTCATTTGGTTCCTTTTTATTGGTAATATGCTCTGCATGTTTTCACATTCAGCTCATAAGTTGTTGGTTGAGATTATTAATTGTTACATTGCTACAGATGGTTAGTGTTAAATTTGATAATTCAAGTTTAGAGTCCTTCTGACACGTGGCATAAGGCAGGCCAAGAGGCTGGGTCTCTAAAGATATTTCTAGTTTAGATAATAGTTAATGTGGTTCCTATCCTAAAAAGTAAAAATTTAAGGTAAGATTTAAAGCAATGCCTCTTTATTAAAGTATTAAAGCTTACAGGTATTCATAAATATTAATTGGTAGCTGAATTTCATAATATGATAATGCTTCTAATATTGATTTTAAAGATGATAAATTGTTTTAAATTTGGGTTTTGCTTTCCCAAGGTTGTAGATATTATCCTAACATTACAAAAGAAACTTGAAAATTATGGTTAAAACTGCCAGTGTTCCATTGACTGCAGCTTGCAGTTTGATTGCAAATTTAAGATTTTCTACTCATCCTTATATTGTTAATTAAGATTATTACAAGACTAATCAACTTATGAGAGCGCTAATACAGCTCACTTCATACAAAACTATGAAAGAATTATCTAGTTATGTTTGTCTTTGTGCATAAATTAGACCCTCAAACAATCAGTTTGGCTATAACTGGCAAGAAACTGCAATACGGGCAATTTTTTCACAACACTAAAGTTGTGAAGAACGTTTTAACTGTAAGTTATCCTAAAAAAGAGTATCAAAAATTAGAAACATAGACAGTTGGATTGTTCCTCTAGAATCAGTCCTTATTGCAAGGAGGGCCAAGATGCTCAGATTAAAAAATATTTTACATTTGAATCAATACAGGGCTCAGGGGAGCCCCAGAGGGGCTTGTGGCCTTTCTTTTGTTTTGCAAACAGTACCTAAGAAGGTTTTTCCCTGTGTTCAAGGAAATTTCTTTTTAAGAGTTACAGATCTATTCAGATGTTTAAATTAATGGTCAAATTCAAAGAATTTTGCTTCTAGTAAACTGATAATCACTAGAAAATTTTGCCTCTAGGTATGGCTAATATAGCTTTACATTATGTAAGAATTTTTATCATTTCTGCTTCTATACAAGAAGCCAAGAGTTTTAATCTTTCAATGTATATTTTTTTCCTAAGTGAAAAATGTTTTATTAGCTAATGCCCCTCAAGAGAAGTTTACTTAAAACCTTAACTAACCCTAGACAGAGCCACTTTATCCTTACTGTAAACATTTATCTGGCTCCTGTTAATTCTTTTGAAGTCATTCCTTTGTTTCCTGTCAGGTAACTTCTAGTATTTTGCATGCTGTGACTTCCTACCCCCTTTTATTATCTGTATTCTTTGGCTCCAGCATCTGCTGGGGGCTGTGGGGCAGAGCCTTGAGACACACAGTTTCCCCTGTTTCAGTACAAATAATCTAGTTGTGTGCTGTAGATGGTTTTTTAAAATACTAACAATCAAACCTTAATTTGTATACTAATAGTCAATGCTATGTCTCTGAGCTCATAATTGCTTAAGATTGTTCGTCCCTCAGATGCAATTAATTCTCAAATTTGCAATTGCTTATGTGTATACAACTCATAGAAATAATGCTGTTGTTTTAAGAAGGTGGTTTTTAGACATTTATTAAATTGTCCTAATTGCCTGGACATGTTTAAAACAATGCCAAAAATAAATTTATATCTCAGACAGTCCAAAGGTCATCCATATAAATAGGTTGGATATATAACCTTGTTCTTTATATATTCATAACATTTATGGTTTAAGATAATATTTTCGAATTCTTCTTTAGTATATTTTAGTATTCTATTGTGCATATATAATTCCTTTTAGTGTCCTAAAACACATGGAGCAGAGACAGCCAGATCAATAGTAACATGTAAGTATCTCGGGGAATGTTATTGAAAGGTAGGCATTTTAGCTTAAAGAAATAGAGCAGATCAATAGCTACCCACTTTTTCTGCTATGCTTGATTAAATAAATAGAATGGTTTCTGTCTCAATTATTTGGAAGATAGCCAAGATATACAAGAAACAGCTCCATTAAAGATTGCATTAACAAAAAGCCCAACTTCCTTGGTTCTGAAGAATTCAGTAATTCTCTTATTTACCCATGAGCTTATCTCCCTGCCCAAGTTCAGATCTCCACATCCCACTCAGGGTCACCACAACAGTATGGAGAATATTCACAGGTATAGGGCCTTGCCTCACAGTCACCTGCTTCACAGTCACTGTCACCTGCCTCCCATTCACCTATCTTACAGTCACCTACCTCACAGCCCCTGTTACCTGCCTCACAGTTAGTCACATGCCTCAGACTCACTGTCATCTACCTCACAGTTATCTTCATCACAGTCCCTGTCACTTGCCTCACAGTCACCTGCCACACAGTTAGTCACCTGACTGAGACTCATTGTCATCAACCTCACAGTTATCTTCATCATAGTCCCTGTCACTTGCCTCACAGTCACCTGCCTCACAGTTAGTCACCTTCCTCACCATTCATTACCTGCCTCACAATTAGTCACCTACATCATTGCCACCGACCATTATGACTGTTCTGATTCATACTCAACCCAGGGCCAGTGTCTCTTGGCAGCCCTGGTCCCTTGCCAAACATCATTCTAACACATATACTTGATAAAACCTCATATGTCATTGTGACAGCCATCTCAGTCTAAGAGAGGAGTCCAGTGTTATTAAGTGGACCACCCCCTTCCTTAAAATTAGCACCACTGCCATATCCTATGATTGTTTCCTTCCCTAAAAATAACCAACTTCTACTTCCATCCTATAATACATCACCAAAATATCCAGTTGGTCTTTATTTGGAATCTTGGTCCTGAATTTCTCCAGACTTGTGTCCAGACTCATGGCCTTCATTCAGACTTCTCTAGGACTGTTCAGATTCAACAAAGCTCTAAACCTATTTCTTAACATTCCTTATAAAAAATTATGCAACTGATCTCTCCACATCAGCAGACAACATTTTCTTCTGTTTAGCTATAGACATCAAAAGCCTCAGGTGGGCTGTGTCCCCTCTTTGCCTCTAATCCCATTGGACTCTCCCAGACCAACAGAAGATATTCCTTTTCTCTATACCTGAAATCACAATGATGATCCATCCAGAGCCCTGGACTTTGGCCTTCACTGGCACTGTCCCAGAAGCTACTGTTTTAAGCCTATCTTCTGCTCTCCACTCCTGAGCCAGTGAATATATGCTGTTCCAACTCTGTTCACCTATAATGGTGGGAACGTTTGATGTGTGTATATGTGTGAGAGAGGAGGGAAGGAGAGGAAGAAAGTGAGAGAAACCTCAAGCAGCAGTGAATACATTGAGAACACTCTTGGAAGACATGCTTCCCTGAGACAGGCCATTTAATTGGGTGGGAAAACAGGTATTGAAATATTTGGGGGTGAGAGATGGCTTCGATGGTGAATGTATATCACTGGTTGGAGCCATGGTGCTAGAAATGCCTCATATGCAGATGCTGTTGAACTTGATCTTGTAAGGGGGAACAACGACCTCTAACCTGGTTACTGGGCTATGTTACATCCTCTGATGGGGCAAAGGTGGAGGCCCAAGTCTAGACAGTCTAGGACATGCAGTCCTAGTACTGCTCATTTCAGGACAATACTCCGAGGATTTGTACATGCCTTGATCCCACTCTTGCTCCAAGTTTGCTTCTCACATCTCCAGAGTTCCATTGGTCGCAAAGATGTCCAGTAAAACATGATTCTGAAGACCTTCCCCACAAACTCTAAAGCTTCCACAGTCACTAAAACCCCATAACCAACTCAGCTGCCACTCTAGTCCTGGGTCCTGGATCTTAGCTCTCTGATCCTGCAAGACATGGTACTGAAGTACAACCTACTGCCAGCTGTCTCACCTCAGGATGTGCACACATCAATTCAGGTACCTGTTATACTTCCTAAATGACATGCTACTGGTAGTCAGATACTGGGATATGTCCATACATCTGGTGTTGTGGATTGAGTATCTATGTCTGATCAGAATACAGGTCTAATAATCAGAGATAAAGGCAAGTTATTTCAAGACTAATTTCTAGTTAACATACGAGTGGGATATTTATGGCAAGATAACATGAGATACCCTCTCATTATATCTGCTTAGCTCATGAGTGTCTGAAGCTATAGAAACCTGTGATGGAGTGACATTGTGAAAGAACCCATACTTGTTGCAGGATATCTGATCACACTGTGAACAAGACTGAATTTTTTAAAATTCTGTTTCTTGTTTTGGTGTGGTTCAGCTCTAGCATACATCTTTAAACCAAGAGCATTCTGTAAGCAAGAGCTAAATTATGTCAACAATAGGTGAAGAGGCAGTAAGAGCAACCAGTTGTCAGGGAGTAAACATAAGAAAACTCAGGAAAGATGAAGGAGCATCTTTGAGTTGAAGGAGATTTAAGAGAGCAAGGGAAAGGAGATGGTGAGTTTTCCTTCTGGGATATCAGTGGAGTATGAAGGTCAGCTGGCTGCTTTCTCTGCTACTAGGAAGCAGGTTTCCACTACAGTGACTGGCTCCCAAGTCAGAAAATTTGGAATTTTATAAAATTCTGTGGTAGAAGAGAGATTGTGAGAGTACAACCACCCGCTGAGGGGCAACAAAAGTCCTGGTGTACCTCCATCCCTGCCCTGCAGCACAGTAGCCTAACTTCTGTGTTTTACATATACATCTATACATAGATGAACAAAACATATAAAACCATATACTTGTAAAAATCTCATAACTAGAATAATGATAATAATAAATTTAAAAATAAAGTTCACAAAACTACCTCCACAGTGGAGGCCTCCCTCACACTCAATTCCAAGTCCTTTTTCCCTCTGAGCAAACTCTAAAGATATTTTCCAACCCTGTCTAGGAAGAAGTCTCCTCAGCTCATCGTGATGGCACCTGCTCCCTCAGAATTAAAGTCCCTCTGCTCAAAAGCTCAGTTTCCATCACTCTTCACATGAATCTTCAAGTATCTCCACATGAAACTCTCTTGCTGCAGAGAAAACTTCTCAGGCCCTACTTGCACTTGGTGACAGAAACAATGAAACTTACTCAAGGGAGTCTCCCTGGTCCTGATCATCTGGGCAGAGTTTAAAAGACCTGGGCAGGCACAGCTCTGACTTCTAATGTGCACTTGTCTGCAGTCAAGTGCTTCCTGGGGCCACAGCACCTTCCCAGGTAGTATGTCCACATGGCAGCCACCTACATACCAGAGACTGAGCAAGTATTTTCAGGCTGTGTCCCAAACGAAGCACTGTCAGCCTGTACAGCAGGCACTTATGCAGCATCCTCCTGAAACTGACCTACATAATATTGTTGAGTTTCTGATTTCCTTAACTCTGTGCAGTAGCCCAAACTCAGGTTCTTCAAATTCCATACATACAAAGCCTCAGCCTGACAAAAACTTGAAGTTTCACCCTCGGACGTCAAGCTGAGTCTTATGGGCAATGAAGTTCACAAGGCGTGACCTTCATAGGCATGAACACCATCATGTTGCAAAACAGATACATACTTGGCGGCCATACTTGCTGGTGTTCCAAAGTTCTGTTTCTTCTCCTGCTACAGTGGTGTGCAGAGATTAACATAGAATGGACTGAAACAATGCACAGGAAACCTTATTTCTGATATTTTTCAATGCTATGAGACCATATGAAAAAGGAAAATATATGCTCACCCAAAGAAATTGAAATTAGTACTATACCCTTACTTCTATTCATATGCATGTGGGCTGACCTTTTAATATGTCAGCTGTGGGATTGGTACTGTGGATCAATAGCTAACGGCACTTGTTCCCCAATGTGGCAACCTGAGTTTAAACATTAAGACCTATGTGGTAGAAGAGGACCAAACCTACTCCTATAGGTTTTCATTTGACCTTTACTCATGACCTTAGGAAGAAAGAAAGAAAGAAAGAAAGAAAGAAAGAAAGAAAGAGAGGGAGAGAGAGGGATGGGGAGGAGGAGGAGAGAAAGACAGAGAAAGAAAGAAAGAGAGGAAGAGAGAGGAGGGAAGGAGAGAGAGAGAGAGAGAGAGAGAGAGAGAGAGAGAGAGAGAGAGAGAGAGAGAGAGAGATTAAAGGCAGTTGTGTAGGGTATTGTATGTTAGTGCAATGAAAAAAAATTCCAAGTAGAATCATGATTTTATGATTGGAAAGACTGGGGGAAAGCTGTTGAGTTGAGGAGATGGAGACACCAACTCTAAGCAATCTTAGATTCCCATAGAAAACATGTCTCTGTAGTCAGTCATTTTCAAAGTAACAGGTATTCATATGAGTTGCTGATGCAGAATGTTTGCAAAGCAGTAAGTTTTTACTGTGAGAGTGTAGATTTGTGTTAAATGCTATTTAAAAAGTACATTTATTTTAATTCTATATTATGTTTGCATGAATGTCTGGTTACCATGAGACTGTCTCTGTGAGCTAGAGACCAGAAGAGGGTCTCCTTGGATCCTCTGGAACTGGACATAAAGACAGTTATAAGCTGTAGTAGGTACTGAGAATCCTTGTCCTCCGGTAGACCTCTTAGTCACTGATGCATCTCTGCATACCAGGATATTTTCCCCACTAGAAAGTGACTATACATTCACTGGCAATTGTGGTTGAAAGAATCTATATCAGGAGTAAAGCTTATCTAAGAAAATCAGTTGTGCAATACAAAGTAACTAGAAACAAAGTTATTCACTCAGTTATGCCCAGTATGGTCCTGAGACAACATTATTGGTGAAATGTATAAAAATCTAGAATCTCCATATTGTAATCAAGGGGCTCTGATATAGAAAAAGTGCAAGAAAAGTTGGTGGCATAAGGGTGAACCCTGGTTAGCTGGCTTGCAATGACTGTAAAACTTGTTCTCTTCTGGCCTCTCAAGTACATAACCCTTCCATCTCTATACCTATAACTAATGGTAAAACAACCATTTGAATAAAAATACAACAGAACTTTTGACTTTATCTTCTGAGTTACTGGTTAAAAGTAAAAGGATCTTTTTACTATGCCAGACCACATGAATTCATGTTTTATGACCCCATTCCTTGGTTGGTCTGCACTAAATTACGATTCAGCCATAGATGTGATAACTTACTCTGAGGGACAGTCTACGAGTCAGTTCTGAGCTCCACTGAGAGATACTTGCCCATCATAGCTTCTGTGTTTTACTCTCATGAAGCAATCTGAGCTACATGGTAAATGTACTTGCAAGTTACATGGAAATACACCTTCTAGCATAAATTGTGTGATCAGATATTGTAGCACTGTATATTTCAGGAGGCTTCAACCTTGGTTTAAGTGTGGGGGTTTGTTGAGGTTTGGTCTTTCTGTCAATAGCTGAGCATAACAGGCATAGATGGAGTATAGGTTTCTCAGGCTTGGGGTCAGAAGAGGACCATGAGAAGAAAGTGCAGGAGGAAGAAGGAGAAAACACCATGGCATTTGTGAACCAGAAAAATGTGGTCTTGAGGGCTGGCCAATTGGTGAGCCCAAAAGAAACACACTAAGTAGTAGTTAATGATTCAGGAACGTAGATTCTAATAACATAGAGGATAGTTATCTGTCCAGTTCTAATGTTGACTAAAGCTTATGGTAAATATACAGATTGTGTGTGTATTTTATCCAGGAACTAAAGAATCAAAGCCTGGGTGGAAACCCCAGGTTGAAATTAAAATTTTCTATAACTTATTGGAACATCAATATCTAGCAAAAATTCACTTTTAAAAAAATTAGTGTCAGATTGCCAAACGGAAAACATACACTGTTATCTTTAGATTAGGTGGTGGGGAGAATTGGTTTTTTAGCTGTTTGGTTTTCCTTGAAGCTCTGTTAGGGATGGGAGGACTAGGACAAAAATACAAAATTGGCATGTGTGATTCTAAGTTAGGATGAAGTTGAGCCTCCCAAACCTAACTAAACAGCATGCTAATGTGCAGGCTTATTCTCCCATCTAACGTCTCTCAATGCTTCTCTGCTTTCTTGGAGATGCTGCTAATTCCAAAGATACTAAAGACCTTGCAGTGCAATGAAGCAGGAAAAGTCCTGCTGATCAGAGGAGAGAATACAAGGCTACATGTCTTCCAAAATGAAAAAAATTATAGAAAATAAATGGAAATGTGAGATTTCAATGCCATCTTATCATAATAATCATACACACACATTCTTTTCTCTGTCAGGCCTTGTCAGGGTACGGACTTTGGCCACATCAATGTCATAGAGTTTCTTCACGGCCTCTTTGATCTGCTGCTTGATGGCCTTAAAATCCACACTTTATCCACAGAGATATTAAACTTCATAAAATTGAGAAATAAATTAAAATTACTGTAAATTAGAAGAAATAGCCTTTTCACCAAGATGGCACCAAAAGCGAAGAAGGAAGCCATGGCCCTTCTCAAAGATGAAGCCAAAGCAACGGCCTTGAAAGCTAAGAAGGCAGTGCTGAAAGGCATCCACAGCCACAAAAAGAAGATCAGAACTTCACCTATCTTCTGGCAGCCCAAGTCCCTGTGGCTCCAGAGAAAGCCAAAATATCTTCAAAATAGTGAGCCCAGGAGAAACAAGCTTGACCACTATGCTGTCATCAAATTGCCTCTGACCACTGAGTCAGCCATGAAGAAAATAAAGGATAACAACATGCTTGTGTTCATTGTGGATGTCAAGACCAACAAGCACCAGATCAAAAAGGCCGTGAGAAAACTCTATGACATTGATGTGGCCAAAGTCCATACCCTGACAAGGCCTGACAGAGAGAACAAGGCGTGTGTTTACTTAGCTCCTGATTGTGAGGCTCCAGATGTTGTCAACAAGATTAGGGTCATCTAAACTGAGTCCAGATGGATAATTCTAAATATACACTTTTTTCATCATAAAAAAGAAGGGAGAAATAATAGAAATGTAAGATGTCAATGCTGTCTTAAGCAACTGGATTCTTTCAATGTGGGATCCAGGGGAACACTGGGACAGGTTATCCTAGCACATGAATATATCTATATATATCTATATATATTTATATATATATATCTATATATATTTATATATATATCTATATATATTCCTTAAAATAGGCTTATACCATAAATATAAAGAAATTAAAATGAAGTGAATTTTAGGAAAAATATTAATTAAATTTATATAGAGGTAAAGGGGATATTTGTATTTCTGAAAAAATAAGATAAAGTGGAAAGTGTACCTTTCCTGGGCATATATCCAGAAGATGTTCCAACAGGTAAGAAGAACACATGCTCCACTATGTTCATAGTACCCTTATTTATAATGGCCAGAAGCTGGAAAGAACCCAGATGTCTCTCAACAGAGAAATGGATACAGAAAATGTGGTACATTTACACAATGGGGTACTAATCAGCTATTAAAAAGAATGAATTTATAAAATCTCTAGGCAAATGGATGGATCTGGAGGGTATCATCCTGAGTAAGGTAACACAATAACAAAAGATCTCACATGATATGTACTCACTGATAAGTGGATATTAGCTCAGAGACTTAGAATACCCAAGACATAAGATACAAGTTGCAAAACACATGAAACTCAAGAACAAAGACCATAGTGTGGACACGTTGCCCCTTCTTAGAAATGGGAACAAAACACCCATGGAAGAAGTTACAGAGACAAAGTTTGGAGCTGAGATGAAAGGATGAACCATCTAGAGACTGCCACACCCGGGTATCCACCCCATAATCAGCCTCCAAACTCTGACACCATTGAATATGCCAGCAAAATTTTGCTGAAATGACCCTGATATAGCTGTCTTTTGTGAGGCTATGCCGGTGCCTGGCAAACACAGAAGTGGATCCTCACAGTCAGCTATTGGATGGAACAGAGGGTGTCCAATTATTGGAGCTAGAGAAAGTACCCAAGGAGCTAAATGTGTCTGCAACCCTATAGAACAAAAATATGAACTATTCAGTACCCCCGGAGCTATTGTCTTTAGCTGCATATGTATCAGAAGATTGCCTAGTCTGCCATTATTGGGAAGCAAGACCCTTGGTCTTGCAAACTTTATATGCCTCAGTACAGAGGAACACCAGGGCCAAGAAGTGGGAGTGGGTGGGTAGGGGAGTGGGGAGGAGGGTATGGGGGACTTTTGGGATAGCATTTGATATGAAAATGAAGAAAATACCTAATTAAAAATAATCTCACTTTACACAAACACACACAAAAAAAACAATTACTGGATAAGAAGTGACTGAAGGAACTCAGACAAACAGCCTTTCTTCATGCATGGAAGTGTTTAAGAAGAGCATTTGGCGATTTTGGATGGACTCAGCAATCTGTATTTTGTTCAACAAAAATAATTGTAAATATTTTTACAAGTATGTATAATTAAATATACATATTTACATAAAATAAACAGCAACATTCTCTGTTACTATGAATTATTCATTGCATATTATTGGCCATTATGCCTCTTTGTGTATGAGGTACTAGGAGACCCCGACTTAAAGTGTTTCTCCCTGGAATGTAAAGCCGCTGAATGTTCCCCCAAGCCTGTTTTTCCCGATCTCTACAAATACAGCCAGAAAGAAGCTCTTTGTTCTCTATAGCCAGCAAAAAGCTTTTTTTTTGTTTCAATACCTTACAATCAGAGATGTGATAATTGTAAAAAAGACCTAGCCAGGGGCTTGCCTGGATTCCTGTGCTAAGGACAACCCTCCCTCCCCTGCCAGAGAAGAGTGGTAGCCAGACTCCTCCCAACTCCTCCCAATTCCTCACTTTACCTTTAAAAGCCCCCTGCTGTTGCCAATGGGGGTCAAACTCCCCAGCCCTGCATGGTGAAAGGAGGTCCTCCTCAGCTATCTGACAATAAAGCCTCTTGCAGTTTGCATCAGGTGTGATTTTCTCTCCAGTTATTGGGGTGCAGGCCAGCTCATCCCGGGATTTGAGCAGAGGACTCCACAGTTTCGGGGGTCTTACAGTACATGGCTACTTTGTCTTTTTCTTTTTTTTTCTTTCCATTTTTTATTAGGTAT
The DNA here is from genome assembly GCF_000001635.26 of Mus musculus. Taxonomy (NCBI): domain Eukaryota; kingdom Metazoa; phylum Chordata; class Mammalia; order Rodentia; family Muridae; genus Mus; species Mus musculus. The sequence continues at coordinate 32,929,203 of NC_000073.6, read as the reverse complement.
TTAGCTCATTTACATTTCCAATGCTATACCAAAAGTCCCCCATACCCACCCACTCCCACTCCCCTACCCGCCCACTTCCCCTTTTTGGCCCTGGCGTTCCTCTGTTCTGGGGCATATAAAGTTTGTGTGTCCAATGGGCCTCTCTTTCCAGTGATGGCTGACTAGGCCATCTTTTGATACATATGCAGCTAGAGTCAAGAGCTCCGGAGTACTGGTTAGTTCATAATGTTGTTCCACCTATAGGGTTGCAGATCCCTTTAGCTCCTTGGGTAATTTCTCTAGCTCCTCCATTGGGAGCCCTGTGATCCATCCATTAGCTGACTGTGGGCATCCACTTCTGTGTTTGCTAGGCCCCGGCATAGTCTCACAAGAGACAGCTACATCTGGGTCCTTTCGATAAAATCTTGCTAGTGTATGCAATGGTGTCAGCGTTTGGATGCTGATTATGGGGTGGATCCCTGGATATGGACCATCCTTTCATCTCAGCTCCAAACTTTGTCTCTGTAACTCCTTCCAAGGGTGTTTTGTTCCCACTTCTAAGGAGGGGCATAGTGTCCACACTTCAGTCTTCATTTTTCTTGAGTTTCATGTGTTTAGGAACTTGTATCTTATATCTTGGGTATCCTAGGTTTTGGGATGATATCCACTTATCAGTGAGTACATATTGTGTGAGTTCCTTTGTGAATGTGTTCCCTCACTCAGGATGATGCCCTCCAGGTCCATCCATTGGGCTAGGAATTTCATAAATTCATTCTCTTTAATAGCTGAGTAGTACTCCATTGTGTAGATGTACCACATTTTCTGTATCCATTCCTCTGTTGAGGGGCATCTGGGTTCTTTCCAGCTTCTGGCTATTATAAATAAGGCTGCTATGAACATAGTGGAGCATGTGTCCTTCTTACCAGTTGGGGCATCTTCTGGATATATGCCCAGGAGAGGTATTGCTGGATCCTCCTTTAGTACTATTTCCAATTTTCTGAGGAACCGCCAGACCGATTTCCAGAGTGGTTGTACAAGCCTGCAATCCCACCAACAATGGAGGAGTGTTCCTCTTTCTCCACATCCTCGCCAGCATCTGCTGTCACCTGAATTTTTGATCTTAGACATTCTGACTGGTGTGAGGTGGAATCTCAGGGTTGTTTTGATTTGCATTTCCCTGATGATTAAGGATGTTGAAAATTTTTTCAGGTGCTTCTCTGCCATTCGGTATTCCTCAGGTGAGAATTCTTTGTTCAGTTCTGAGCCCCATTTTTTAATGGGGTTACTTGATTTTCTGAAGTCCACCTTCTTGAGTTCTTTATATATGTTGGATATTAGTCCCCTATCTGATTTAGGATAGGTAAAGATCCTTTCCCAATATGTTGGTGGTCTCTTTGTCTTATTGACGGTGTCTTTTGCCTTGCAGAAACTTTGGAGTTTCATTAGGTCCCATTTGTCAATTCTCTATCTTACAGCACAAGCCATTGCTGTTCTGTTCAGGAATTTTTCCCCTGTGCCCATATCTTCAAGGCTTTTCCCCACTTTCTCCTCTATAAGTTTCAGTGTCTCTGGTTTTATGTGAAGTTCTTTGTTCCATTTAGATTTGACCTTAGTACAAGGAGATAAGTATGGATCGATTCGCATTCTTCTACATGATAACAACCAGTTGTGCCAGCACCAATTGTTGAAAATGCTGTCTTTCTTCCACTGGATGGTTTTAGCTCCCTTGTCGAAGATCAAGTGACCATAGGTGTGTGGGTTCATTTCTGGGTCTTCAATTCTATTCCATTGGTCTACTTGTCTGTCTCTATACCAGTACCATGCAGTTTTTACCACAATTGCTCTGTAGTAAACCTTTAGGTCAGGCATGGTGATTCCACCAGAGGTTCTTTTATCCTTGAGAAGAGTTTTTGCTATCCTAGTTTTTTTTTTATTCCAGATGAATTTGCAAATTTCTCCTTCTAATTCGTTGAAGAATTGAGTTGGAATTTTGATGGGGATTGCATTGAATCTATAGATTGCTTTTGGCAAGATAGCCATTTTTACAATGTTGATCCTGCCAATCCATGAGCATGGGAGATCTTTCCACCTTCGGAGATCTTCTTTAATTTCTTTCTTCAGAGACTTGAAGTTTTTATCATACAGATCTTTCACTTCCTTCGTTAGAGTCACTCCGAGATATTTTATATTATTTGTGACTATTGAGAAGGGTGTTGTTTCCCTAATTTCTTTCTCAGCCTGTTTATTCTTTGTGTAGAGAAAGGCCATTGACTTGTTTGAGTTAATTTTATATCCAGCTACTTCACCGAAGCTGTTTATTAGGTTTAGGAGTTCTCTGGTGGAATTTTTAGGGTCACTTATATATACTATCATATCATCTGCAAAAAGTGATATTTTGACTTCCTCTTTTCCAATTTATATCCCCTTGATCTCCTTTTGTTGTCGAATTGCTCTGGCTAATAATTCAAGTACTATGTTGAAAAGGTAGGGAGAAAGTGGGCAGCCTTGTCTAGTCCCTGATTTTAGTGGGATTGCTTCCAGCTTCTCTCCATTTACTTTGATGTTGGCTCCTGGTTTGCTGTAGATTGCTTTTATCATGTTTAGGTAAGGGCCTTGAATTCCTGATATTTCCAGAACTTTTATCATGAATGGGTGTTGGATCTTGTCAAATGCTTTTTCTGCATCTAACGAGATGATCATGTGGTTTTTGTCTTTGAGTTTGTTTATATAGTGGATTACATTGATGGATTTTCGTATATTAAACCATCCCTGCATCCCTGGAATAAAACCTACTTGGTCAGGATGGATGATTGCTTGAATGTGTTCTTAGATTCGGTTATCGAGAATTTTATTGAGGATTTTTGCATCGATATTCATAAGAGAAATTGGTCTGAAGTTCTCTATCTTTGTTGGATCTTTCTGTGGTTTAGGTATCAGAGTAATAGTTGCTTCATAAAATGAGTTGGGTAGAGTACTTTCTACTTCTATCTTGTGAAAAAGTTTGTGCAGAACTGGAATTAGATCTTCTTTGAATGTCTGATAGAACTCTGCACTAAACCCGTCTGGTCCTGGGCTTTTTTTGGCTGGGAGACTATTTATAACTGCTTCTATTTCTTTAGGGGATATGGGACTGTTTAGAAGGTCAACTTGATCCTGATTCAACTTTGGTACCTGTTATCTGTCCAGAAATTTGTCCATTTCGTCCAGGTTTTCCAGTTTTGTTGAGTATAGCCTTTCGTAGAAGGATCTGATGGTGTTTTGGATTTCTTCAGGATCTGTTGTTATGTCTCCCTTTTCAGTTCTTGATTTTGTTAATTAGGATTTTGTCTCTGTGCCCTCTAGTGAGTCTAGCTAAGGGTTTATCTATCTTGTTGATTTTCTCAAAGAACCAACTCCTCGTTTGGTTAATTCTTTGAATAGTTCTTCTTGTTTCCACTTGGTTGATTTCACCCCTGAGTTTGATTATTTCCTGCCGTCTACTCCTCTTGGGTGAATTTGCTTCCTTTTTTTCTAGAGCTTTTAGATGTGTTGTCAAGCTGCTAGTATGTGCTCTCTCCCGTTTCTTCATGGAGGCACTCAGAGCTATGAGTTTCCCTCTTAGAAATGCTTTCATTGTGTCCCAAAGGTTTGGGTACGTTGTGGCTTCATTTTCATTAAACTCTAAAAAGTCTTTAATTTCTTTCTTTATTCCTTCCTTGACCAAGGTATCATTGAGAAGAGTGTTGTTCAGTTTCCACGTGAGTGTTGGCTTTCTGTTATTTTTTTTGTTATTGAAGATCAGCCTTAGTGCATGGTGATCTGATAGGATACATGGGACAATTTCAATATTTTTGAATCTGTTGAGGCCTGTTTTGTGACCTATTATGTGGTCAATTTTGGAGAAGGTACCATGAGGTGCTGAGAAGAAGGTATATCCTTTTGTTTTAGGATAAAATGTTCTGTAGATATCTGTCAGATACATTTGTTTCATCACTTCTGTTAGTTTCAGTGTGTCCCTGTTTAGTTTCTGTTTCCATGATCTGTCCATTGGTGAAAGTGGTGTGTTGAAGTCTCCCACTATTATTGTGTGAGGTGCAATGTGTGCTTTGAGCTTTACTAAAGTTTCTTTAATGAATGTGGCTGCCCTTGTATTTGGAGCATAGATATTCAGAATTGAGAGTTCCTCTTGGAGGATTTTACCTTTGATGAGAACGAAGTGCCCCTCCTTGTCTTTTTTGATGACTTTGGGTTGGAAGTCAATCTTATCAGATATTAGGATGGCTACTCCAGCTTGTTTCTTCATACCATTTGCTTGGAAAATTGTTTTCCAGCCTTTTATTCTGAGGTAGTGTCTATCTTTTTCTCTGAGATGTGTCTCCTGTAAACAGCAAAATGTTGGGTCTTATTTGTGTAGCCAGTTTGTTAGTCTATGACTTTTTATTGGGGAGTTGAGACCATTGATGTTAAGAGATATTAAGGAAAAGTAATTGTTGCTTCCTGTTATTTTTGTTGTTAAAGTTGGCATGCTGTTCTTGTGGCTGTCTTCTTTTAGGTTTGTTGAGGGATTACCTTCTTGTTTTTTCTAGGGCATTGTTCCCGTTCTTGTATTGGTTTTTTTCTGTTATTAACCTTTGAAGGGCTGGATTCGTGGAGAGATAATGTGTGAATTTGGTTTTGTCGTGGAATACTTTGGTTTCTCCATCTATGGTAATTGAGAGTTTGGCTGGGTATAGTAGCCTGGGCTGGAATTTGTGTTCTCTTAGTGTCTGTATAACATCTGTCCAGGCTCTTCTGGCTTTCATAGTCTCTGGTGAAAAATCTGGTGTAATTCTGATAGGCTTGCCTTTGTATGTTACTTGACCTTTTTCCCTTACTGCTTTTAGTATTCTATCTTTATTTAGTGCATTTGTTGTTCTGATTATTATGTGTCGGGAGGAATTTCTTTTCTGGTCCAGTCTATTTGGAGTTCTGTAGGCTTCTTGTATGTTCATAGGTATCTCTTTCTTTATATTTGGGAAGTTTTCTTCAATAATTTTGTTGAAGATGTTTGCTGGTCCTTTGAGTTGAAAATCTTCATTCTCATCCACTCCTATTATCCGTAGGTTTGGTCTTCTCATTGTGTCCTGGATTTCCTGGATATTTTGAGTTAGGATCTTTTTGCATTTTCTATTTTCTTTGATTGTTGTGCTCTATGGAATCTTCTGCACCTGAGATTCTCTCTTCCATCTCTTGTATTCTGTTGCTGATGCTCAAATATATGGTTCCAGATTTCTTTCCTAGGGTTTCTATCTCCAGTGTTGCCTCACTTTGAGTTTTCTTTATTGTTTCTACTTCCCTTTTTAGGTCTAGTATGGTTTTGTTCATTTCCATCACCTGTTTGTATGTTTTTTCCTCTTTTTCTGTAAGGACTTCTACCTGTTTGATTGTGTTTTCCTGTTTTTCTTTAAGGACTTGTAACTCTTTAGCAGTGTTCTCCAGTATTTCTTTAAGTGATTTATTAAAGTCCTTCTTGATGTCCTCTACCATCATCATGAGATATGCTTTTAAATCTAGGTCTAGGTTTTCGGGTGTGTTGGGGTACCCTGGACTGGGCGAAGTGGGAGTGCTGGGTTCTGATGATGGTGAGTGGTCTTGGTTCCTGTTAGTAGGATTCCTACGTTTACCTTTCACCATCTGGTAATCTCTGGAGTTAGTAGTTATAGTTGACTCTGTTTAGAGATTTTTCTTCTGGTGATTCTGTTACCGTCTCTCAGCAGACCTGGGAGACACTTTCTCTCCTCTGAGTTTCAGTGCTCAGAGCACTCTCTGCTGGCAAGCTCTCTTACAGGGAAGGTGCGCAGATATCTTGTTTTTGGACCTCCTCCTGGTCGAAGAATAAGGCCCAAAACAGGGCCTCTCTCAGAAGCTGTGTTGCTTTAGCAGTTCCCCGAAGCTGTCAGCTTCTGTGGCAGACTCTCACCTGTGCAGACTAAATTCCTAAGTTCCAGGGAGTCTTGGAACCAACATGGCGACCACTGTTCCTGAGGCTGAGGCCGCCTCCCGAGCCAGGCGGACACCTGTCCTCTGGTCTGGATGGTGGCCGGCTGTCTGCAGCCTGCAAAGGGTACTGCCTCAGCGGCTCTGTGCTTCCGCCTGTCCCAGAAGCTGTCCGGTTCTCTGGCGCACCCTCTAACCTGTTCAGACTAATTTCTTAGGTCCCGCGGAGTCCCGGAACCCAGATGGTGACCGTTGGTGCTGAGGCTGAGGCCGCCTCCCAAGCCAGGCGGACACCTGTCCTCTGGTCCGGATGGTGGCTGGCTGTCTGCGGCCCGCCAAGTGTGCTGCCTCAGCGGCTCTGTGCTTCTGCCCATCCCAGAAGCTGTCCGGTTCTCTGGCGCACCCTCTAACCTGTTCAGACTAATTTCCTAATTTCTCACTTTGTCTTTTTCTAAATTGCACCATTGATAAAAGCTAAATTTCTCCTTATATCTACTGTTAAAAGATTTGTAGAACAGAATTTTAAAATAAACATTAGTTTCAGATTCAAATTAAAAAGAAAAAGAAAAAGAAAACATACCAATATAGCTACCCCATATTTAATTAAGATTCCCATAGTATACATCAGAGAAAAGGCAGGCTCTTCAACAAGGGCATCTTCTTGATTAATGATTAATATGTGTGAGACCAACCCACTGTGAGTTTGCGTTGCTACACTTGGGCAGGTGGTTCTGTGTTGTACAAAAAGTAGGCTGAACAAACCATGCATAGCAAGCCAGAAAGTATTTTCCCTCTTCACCCTCTGCTTTAGTTCCTTCCCTGAATTCCTCAACCTGAATTTGAGCCAGCTGAAAGTTGAACTCCTTTAACCCTGAGTTGCTTATGGTTATGGTCTGTACCACTGCAAATAAAAAACAAACTAAGATCAAAAGGTAGCCAGTGAATTTTGAATTTCTTGTACTTTGACATTGAACTAGGTATGTAGCCTGGACCAATTCTAGGGTGGGTTTTCCAATGGGGTATCATTCACTCAGGTTGATGATCAAACAAGATAATGCTACTCAAATTCACTACTGTATCTCTAATAATGTAAGGCCCGAATCAACACAAATCCTCAATGGGTTCTATGTGGTATTAGGAGAATAAAGAACTAACATGGATGCATATGTTGTAGTCCTTCAGCTTCATAACACAAGAGCCCCGATGGAGCAAAAACCTTCAAGGTTGGGGCATGTCCCTCCTTCCAAGCCAATCATCTAGCCACCTCAGCATAATGCCTTACAGAAGCTGTCCCATTGGCAGCTCCTGTTAAAATGAAGCCACCATACCATTTCTTTATTTTCAGGCCTCATAGTAGTTGCAGAAGATGTATGCAAAAAATTGACATAGTAACTTGCTAGGGTCAGCTAGAGCAGCACAGGAGCTATCCAAGATTACAGCAATTTCTTTCAGGGCTTAGGTTTCAGCTTTCATGAAACACCACTGCCGGAGCTGTACTATAGGAGCTGTCTAAAGCAGCATAACCTCCTGTCCAACCTCTCCCTCATCCCACCCCCACCAAAGCCTCAAAGAGATGGCACATAAGACAAAGTAGTCTGCAGACAGGAACGACTTCCCACTCTAACCCATAGGCCTATTGCAGGGAGAATATAAACCCATAGTTCCAGGAAAACGAAAGTCCACCAATCACTGGGCTTACCACAAAAACTCATTAATCCCAAAACAGGAAAGCTACAAAACCCTGAGCTCGCCAAGCTTAGAACTTGAAATACCATCAATCCTTATTCCTGGAAACCTCTGCCCTTAGAAGCTTCACCACCTCAGAAATCCCATATAGGCATGGTAACTTTGCCTGGAATAGAGGGCAGCTGTCCAGGCTTTATGCCTCCACAACACGGACCCTAAAATAAATTTATTTTATGAGATTTTCTGCCTGGCATGACTCTCATCAGAAGAAGGAATGAAGAAAAAAAAAAAAGCAAAGAAGAGAAAAAGCAAAGACATGGAACAGAGCTTAGTCTCCTGAGCCCCTCAGCCCAGCTGGGGATACCTTTCCCTGGCTGTAATGCCTCTGCTGAGACTTCCTTTTAAAGCTATGTGGTTCTTGACCTCCCATGTCTCAGGATGCCTTTCCATGGGCATACATTTTCCCTATGGCTCCTAGGCTTCCTAGTGCCAGGATACCCAACTATGCTAGCAGAAGCACTTATCACCCCCTCTACCATAGCAACTTGCATTTACACTCAACAATCAGACATGTTTGGAAAATATTTACCTATTGCCTGCTTCTCTTATCACTTTCCAGAGTTTCATCTCCTAAAGTCTTTCTACACTTGGGTGTGTGTGTGTGTGTGTGTGTGTGTGTGTGTGTGTGTGTATGTTTGCAGTATCAAGGGTCCGTAACTGAGTGAAATCATTCAGTATTTGTCATTCTGAGTCTGATTTATACACTGTTAAAACAGGGCATGCATACACAATAGACTTCTGTAAACCATGAATAAGAAAGTTATCTCATTTGCAGAAAATAAGTGAAACTACAGATCACACTGAATCTGGTAAGCTGTTTTATCTGTCTAGCCTATTTACTCATTTCTAAAGTATGCTTTGGAATTCATCTATATTATTTTTTATTATTTTTTGTGTACAGGTGTTTACCCAGCATGTATGTATGTGCACCCTTTGATGTTTGTTGACTGTGGAAGAAAGGAGAGGCCATCAGATTCAGTGGAACTGGAGCTATAGTTGGATTGGTAAATGTTGCTTTGGTAAATAAGAACAAAGTGTACCCATTTTGTGCTAGCTTTCTGATGCTCAGTGCAAGATGGACGACTCCCTTCATTTGAGTGGCTTTTCATTTTCTGACCTTTGTCTTGGAAATTCAAACCTCAACAAAAACGTCTACTTGCATAATTCCACATAACAATGGTTAAGATTGTAAGTTCAACTTCCTTCTGATAAAATCCATTCATGTAGCACCTGAGATTCCTGAAATTATTCCCCATGCTATGAGGTATTTAGTACCTTCAGCCTTCCACCACTGACATTTTCCCATGCTGGATGTTTCTGCCCCTCTCTCTTCTAAAACTATGAAATCCTTAAATAACCCCAAGTAATATTGATCTACTTCCTGGCAGTTGGTCCTGGTATTTTTCCACTACGAAACACATTCACAGAACTTCTGAACACCTCAGTCTGCCACATCTGCACCTTTTGCCCTCATGGACCAATATCAGCCTAAATCCCCATGGGCAGAGGGAGTCAAAATTATATATTATCTATTATTGTGTATTATGATGTATTATATCAACTTTTTCACAGTAGGTGGTAAGCTGCCATGTGAGAGCTGGGAATCAAACTGAGTCCTCTGAATGACCAGCCAGTATCCTTAACCATGAAGCCATCTCCTTAAATTCATGAACTGAGGTTTCTAAGAATTACATTTTTATGACAAGTTGCTCCAGCACAGGGTAGCCTCTAAATTACTACGTGGCTGAGGATGACACTGAATTTTTTTATCTTCCTTTTTCCACCTCTAAGTGCTGATTATTCTGGTGTATACCACCATCATCACAGTTTTGTGCACTGCAGAGCATCAAATCCAGGGTCTCAAAAATGCTCAGCAAGCACTTTATCCATCTAGTTACATTTCCATCCCAAGAGTTAAATAACATCTGATGTTAAATATATTATAGTTTATCTAATAGTTGAATATAACATTGTTATATTTATAACTGATAATAAATAAGAGTTAAATCATATATATATACATATATATATATGTATATATATATATGTATATATATAAATACATGTACACATGAACATATACATAAATACACACAAATGTGTGTGTGTGTTTGTGTGTGTCTCTCTGTGTGTGTGTGTGTGTAATGTCAGGCTCATCTCCACCAAAACATAAAGTAATATGGATGTCCATAGGCAGAGAATATGGTTTCCTTCATTTAAGGCCACCAATACATTCAGGGGACTTTAGTTCAACTCCCCTCAATATCCATTAATATCAAGTAGCATTTGCTCTTTAATACTGCTTACTGAGGGTTCTGTCCCAATTGTATAACTCGGTATCATGGTTGCTTTTGCAAAGGTGGACAAGGATATGCAGGGTTCAATTGTGCTGCATTTATGAGGAAATTAAGAACACAGACACCTCCAATGAAATACATTCTTTTTAGGTTTAGTGCCCATGTCTTTCAGGAGACCTCCAATGCTCAGTTCTAATCTTTATGAGTTTTGCTGGCATCCACATCTTTTTATTTCACAAAGAAATATAACAACATCTGTGTCCCTGATGCAAAACTTTTGAGGAACTTCATTCTGATGTTAACACATCTTTATAGCATATAAAATGATTTAATTTCACTATTTTTCCTATAACTCGTTGTCTCTTGGGTACTGTTGTTTCTTTCTCATTAATATTGAAAACTTTTTATTTGAGAAAGCACTATATATTCTGTCTCTGAGGAACTTTATTCTTTTTTGTTTTATAATCATTCATTAAGGTGTGATTAAATCTTTCTACAACTGCTTGTACTGTATGGTTGTATTGTGAACCACCAATATGCATATTATAATAAGCAAAGAATTGCTTCATCTTATTGGGGGATATTTGTCAGCCTCTATTGTACAGGTAATTTCACAATAGCCTTACTTGCTGTAATGTACAATTACAGAATCAGCCTTCTCAGAACAGTTACTCATTGAAACCCTGAATACGCATCAATGGTACACAACAACATAATTTAGTTATTTAAATTCTGAAAAATAAAAAAACATCCATGTGCATGATTTTATTTTATTTTATTTTACTTTATTTTATTTTATTTTATTTGGTACCTGTATGGTTACTCCTGGCAGAACATCTGCTGATGTCCACTCTCCTTAGGTGGTTCTACATTGTATCAAGTTGACACCTGAAGCTGACAATGACACCACCCTCCAATGCAACTTCATCAAGCACAAAGGCACCCCACCTCCTGTTGCTATTGTCAAATAATTTCTTCTCTAATCAACCCGTTGGTGATGGTGGCAGCAGCTTTGGATGTGGTGGTGACAGCAGCTATTGCCACTTAATTTCTTCTCTGCAGAGAATACTCTGACCACTGAGATTCAGGAGAGAACAGGACTCCAGGACTGCTGACAGAGGCTAACAAAATCACAGGAGAAAACAACTCCAACAAGAGACAACTCTAAGAACTAACACCAGAGATTACCAGATGGCAAAAGGCAAACATAAGAATTTAACCAACAGAAACCAAGACCACTCACCATCACAAGAACCCAGCACTCCCACCTCAGCCAATTCATGGATACCCAACCCACCCGAAAAGCAAGACTCAGATTTAAAATCATATCTCATGATGCTGATAGAGGACATCAAGAAGGGCATTAATTACCTATGGATAATAGGAGTAGATGAGAATGAAGATTTTCAACTTAAAGGGCCAGCAAATATCTTCAACAAAATTATAGAAGAAAACATCCCAAAACTAAAGAAAGAGATGCCCATGAACATACAAGAAGTCTACAGAACTCCAAATAGACTGGACCAGAAAATAAATCCCTCCCGATACATAATAATCATAACAAAAATTGCACTAAATTAAGATAGAATATTAAAAGCAGTAAGGGAAAAAGGAAAAGTAACATATAAAGGCAGACCTATTAGAATTACACCAGATTTCTCACCAGAGACTATGAAAGACAGAAGATCCTGGACAGATGTTATGCAAACCCAAAGAGAACACAATGCCAGCCCAGGATAGTATATCCAGCAAAACTCTCAATTACCATAGATGGAGAAACCAAAGTATTCCATGATAAAACCAAATTCACACAAACTCCTTCCATGAATCCAGCCTTTCAAGGGGTAATGTATTAGTCAGGGTTCTCTAGAGTCACAGAACTATGGATAGTCTCTAGATAGTAAAGGAATTTATTGATGACTTACAGTCGGCAGCCCAATTCCCAACAATGGTTCAGTCACAGCTGTGAATGGAAGTCCAAGGATCTAGCAGTTACTCAGTCTCACGCAGCAAGTAGGCAAAGGAGCAAGAGCTAGACTCCCTTCTTCCAATGTCCTTATATTGTCTCCAGCAGAAGGTGTAGCCCAGATTAAAGGTGTGTTCCTTAAACTCGGAGATTCAATCTTCTGGAATCCATAGCCACTGTGGCTCAACATCTTCAAACCAAGATCCAGATAAGGATCTCCAAACCTCCAGATAAGGGTCACTGGTGAGCCTTCCAATTCCGGATTGTAGTTCATTCCAAATATTGTCAAGTTGACAACCAGGAATAGCCACTACAATCCACCCCTTGTCAACTTGACACAAATAATACCTCATGTTCACATGAAACAATAACAAGGTTGTAAATATGCCTAACATGATATAACTATCCCTCGTACAATCTCAAACACATTAGTAAATTTACAGTGGGTATTCATAGTACTTTATAATCCTCGTTTCTGCAACTGGTTATGTGGCCTTATTTGGTATTTATAACTACCTTCCTCTACTACCCATTCTGTATTTCCTTCTCCTTCAGCCAGCACCTCAGCAGGTCTTGGCTCTTTTCCTGGAGGATTGACCCATACCTTCATTCCTGATGGGTCTGCGTCCTTTGTCATCCTGCTTGGATTAGGCTGTTGTAGTTTCCCATTGACTTTAATCACAGGACATGGTAGTACTAAGAGATGCCCTAAGGGATCTCCTACACTCCAGACATAATCTTGCTTACCACCATTGTAAAGAGGTAATCCAATTTCCCCAAGGTAACTGGATCTATCACCCCTCCTAACACTGTTATTCCTTTTTTAGCCTGTTGGTTTAAGGGCATTAGAAGCCCAAAATGACCAGGGGGAAGTCTGAGCTTCCAGTTCAATGGAATGTTTCTTGTAGCTCCTGGTAGGAGCATTCCCCTCTCTGGAGCCAAAACTTCTAGGCCAGCAGAACCTAGAGTTATGGGGACAGGAAGCAAAAATTTTCCTAGAGGGTCACAAGGAGTGATAATAAGTGGAACTATTCCCTTTTTCACCCCTTGATTTCTGGACCCATGAATCCTGGCTATGGGTGAAACTGTACCATATATCGAGCGCTGCTTCAAAGCATATACTGCCTTCTGAAGAACTCTGCCCCAGCCTTCCAAGCTGTTACCACCTAATTGGTGCTGTAACTGTGTCTTCAAAAGGCCATTCCATCTTTCTATCAGCCCAGCTGCTTCAGGATGATGGGGAATGTGGTAAGACCAGTGAATTCCATGATCGTGGGCCCACTGTCGTACTTCTCTGGCTGTGAAGTGAGTTCCTTGGTCAGAAGCAATACTGTGTGGAATACCATGATGATAGATAAGGCATTCTGTCAGTCCGTGAATGGTGGTTTTAGCAGAGACATTACGTGCAGGAAAGGCAAATCCATAACCAGAATAAGTATCTACTCCAGTAAGAACAAAATGCTGTCCTTTCCATGAAGGAAGTGGTCCAATGTAGTCAACCTGCCACCAGGTTGCTGGCTGGTCACCTCGAGGAATGGGGCCATATCTGGGGCTCAGTGTTGGTTTATCAGACTCCGCAAAATTAATTTCCGCATGTGGGGAAGGCATTATTTCAAGGGGTGGGGCTGAGGGTACTACTTCCTCAGGTGGGGCAAACCCTTGAGAATCTGAAGATTCAAAATTCTCAGCTTCAACATGGTCTTCCCACACATCCCCGTCCCATGTTGTAGGATCCCATTCTTTGCCAATTAGAGCCCTTACTTTAACTGTCGACACACTCTGAGGCTGAGACTTGAATTTTCGCTGTAGTTCAGCCAACCTTACAATGAGAGTTTCTGTTTGATTTTCTGCAACTTGAGCTCTATTGCTACAAGAGAGAAGATTTTCTTGAAGGACACACTTAGCAACTTTTACATCGTTTACTTGTGTCTGGAGCCTTTCGATTTTATCACACAACTCCTTCCTTTCATTCATCATTCTTTCCACAGATACTAAGAGCAGCCAGCCAGTAAAATCATTTTCCGATTTTTTCCCCATCTTGTAGAAAGCTTTGTGCACTGAATCACCTAATTCATTAAGAAAATCAAGGGCATTAGCTTCTTTAAGTTCGGAATATAGTTTCAACCATGGGTCTTCAAAATTCTCTGAGCTCCCAGGAGGGAGAGAATCTGGAGAGGTTTCATTAGTTGAAAGTGCTGGTGGATCAACAAGCCAATTCCAGTATTTTAAAAGATTCATCCTTGTACTTCTGTTACTCTAGAACCACTCCTGGTACCAATTTCTGTATTAGTCAGGGTTCTCTAGAGTCACAGCACTATGGATAGTCTCTAGATAGTAAAGGAATTTATTGATGACTTACAGTCGGCAGCCCAATTCCCAACAATGGTTCAGTCACAGCTGTGAATGGAAGTCCAAAGATCTAGCAGTTACTCAGTCTCACGCAGCAAGTAGGCGAAGGAGCAAGAGCTAGACTCCCTTCTTCCAATGTCCTTATATTGTCTCCAGCAGAAGGTGTAGCCCAGATTAAAGGTGTGTTCCTTAAACTCGGAGATTCAATCTTCTGGAATCCATAGCCACTGTGGCTCAAGATCTTCAAACCAAGATCCAGATAAGGATCTCCAAACCTCCAGATAAGGGTCACTGGTGAGCCTTCCAATTCTGGATTGTAGTTCATTCCAAATATTGTCAAGTTGACAACCAGGAATAGCCACTACAGGTAATAAAGGGAAAATACCAACACAAGGACAGAAACTACACCCTAGAAAAAGCAACAAACCTAATATAAGACAGCTGCAAGAACAGAATCCCAACTTTAACAACAAAAATAACAAAAAGTAAAAATTACTTTTCTTTAGTTTCTCTTAACATCAGTGGACTCAATTCCCCAGTAAAAAGACATAGAATAATATACTGGCTACACAAACAGGACTCAACATATTACTGCTTACAAGAAACTCACCTCAGGGAAAAAGACAGACTCTACCTCTGAGTGAAAGGCTGGAAAACAATTTCCAAACAAAAGGTCCTAAAAAACAACCTGCAGTAGCCATTCTAATATCGAAGAAAATTGACTTCCAACCCAAAGTTATCATAAAAGACAATGAGGGGTACTTCATACTCATCAAAGGTGAAATGTACCAAGATGAACTCTCAATTCTGAATATTTATGCTCCAAATACAAGGGCAGCCACATTCATTAAAGTCACTTTGGTAAAGCTCAAAGCACACATTACACCTCACAAAATAATAGTGGGAGTCTTCAACACCCAACTTTAACAAATGGACAGATCCTGAAAACAGAAATTAAAGAGAGACAGATGAACACTAGAAGAAGTTATCTCTGGGCATCTTCCCTGCAACAAGAGACCTTGCCTGCAGGGAGTGCTCTGACCACTGAAACTCAGGAGAGAGCTAGTCTCCAAGGTCTGCTGATAGAGGCTAACAGAATCACAAGAGGAACAAGCTCTAACCAGAGACAACTATAACAACCAACTCCAGAGAATACCATATAGCCAAAGGCAAACGTAAGAATCTTACTAACAGAAACCAAGACCACTCACCATCATCAGAACGCAGCATTCCCACCTCACGAGTCCTGGGCACCCCAACACACCCGAAAACCTAGACCTGGATTTAAAAGCAGAATTCATGATGATGGTAGAGGACATCAGTTGGGACTTTCATAACTCACTTAAAGAAATACAAGAGAACACTGCTGAAGAGTTACAAGTCCTTAAAGAAAAACAGGAAAACACAACCAAACAGGTAGAAGTCCTTAGAGAAAATCTGAAAACACATCCAAAGAGGTGATGGAAATGAACAAAACCATAATAGACATAAAAAGGGCAGTAGACAAATGCAAAGTGAGGCAATACTGGAGATAGAAATCCTAGGAAAGAAATATGGAAACATAGATGTGAGCATCAGCAACAGAATACAAGCGATGGACGAGAGAATCTAAGGTGCAGAAGATTCCACAGAGAACGTCAGTAAAACAAGCAAAGAAAAATGCAAAATGCAAGAAGATCCTAACTCAAAACATCCAAGAAGGCCAGGACACAATGAGAAGACCAAACCTACAGATACTAGGAGTAGATGAGAATGAAGATTTTCAACTTAAAGGGCCAGCAAATATCTTCAACAAAATTATAGAAGAAAACTTCCCAAACCTAAAGAAAGAGATGGCCATGAACATACAAGAAGCCTACAAAACTCCAAATAGACTGGATCAGAAAAGAAATTGCTCCTGACACATAATAATCAGAACAACAAATGTACTAAATAAAGATAGAATATTAAAAGAGGTAAGGGGGAAAAGGTCAAGTAACATATAAAGGCAGCCCTAACAGAATTACACCAGACTTTTCACCAGAGACTATGAAAGCCAGAAGTTCCTGGACAGTTGTTATACAGACTCTAAGAGAACACAAATGCCAGCCCAAGCAACTATACCCAGCCCACCACACAATTACCATAGCTGGAGAAACCAAAGTATTCCACGAAAAAACCAAATTCACACATTATCTCTCCATGAATTTAGCCCTTCAAAAGATAATAACAGAAAAAAAAAAAAACAAAACAACAACAACAAAAAAAACAATACAAGGATGGAAACCATGCCCTAGAAAAAGCAAGAAAGTAATCATCAAAAAACCAAAAAGGAGACTGCCAAAAGAACAGAATGCCAACTCTAACAACAAAAATAATAGGAAGCAACAATTACTTTTCATTAATATCTCTTAGTATCAATGGACTCAATTCCCCAATAAAAAGACATAGACTAACACACTGGCTACACAAACAGGACCCAACATCTTGCTGCTTACAGGCAACCCATCTCAGGGAAAAAGACAGACACTACCTCAGAATGAAAGGCTGCAAAACATTTTCCAAGCAAATGGTCTGAAGAAACAAGCTGGAGTAGCCATTTTAATATATAATAAAATCAAATTCCAAACTAAAGTTATCAAAAAAGACAAGGAGGTACACTTCATACTCATCAAAGGTAAAATCTTCCAAGAGGAACTCTCAATTCTGAATATATATGCTCCAAATGGAAGGGCAGCCACATCCTTTAAAGAAACTTTAGTAAAGTTCAATTCATGCATTGCACCTCACACAATAATAGTGGGAGACTTCAACACACCACTTTCATCAATGAACACATCGTGGAAACAAAACTAAACAGGGACACAGTGAAACTAACAGAAGTTATGAAACAAATGGATTTAAAAGATCTACAGAACATTTTATCCTAAAACAAAAGGATATACCATCTTTTCAGCACCTCATGGTACCTTCTTCAAAATTGACCATATAATTGGTCACAAAACACGACTCTACAGACACAAAAATATTGAAATTGTCCAATGCATCCTATCAGATCACCACGGACTAAGGCTGATCTTCAATAACAGCATAAATAATAGCCAACATCATTCACATGGAAACTGAACGACACTCTTGTCAATGATACCTTGGTCAAGGAAGGAATAAAGAAAGAAATTAAAGACTTTTTAGAGTTTAATGAAAATGAAGCCACAACATACCCAAACTTATGGGACACATGAAAGCATTTCTAAGAGGTAAACTCACAGCTCTGAGTGACTCCAAAAAGAAACTAGAGAGAGCACACTCTAGCAGCTTGACAACACACCTAAAAGCTCTAGAACAAACAGAAGCAAATTCACCCAAGAGGAGTACACAAGAGGAAATAATCAAACTCAGGGGCGAATTCAACCAAATGGAAAGAAGAATTATTCAAAGAATCAACCAAACGAGGAGCTGGTTCTTTGGGAAAATCAACAAGATAGATAAACCCTTAGCCAGACTCAGTAAAGGGCACATGGACAGCATCATGATTAACAAAATCAGAAATGAAAGGGAGACATAACAACAGAGCCTGAAGAATTCCAAAACACCATCAGATATTTCTACAAAAGACTATACTCAACAAAACTGGAAATCCTGGATGAAATGAACAAATTTCTAGAGAGATATGAGGTGCCAAAGTTAAATCAGGATCAGGTTAATGATCTAAACACTCCTATATCCCCTAAAGAAATAGAAGCAGTCATTAATTGTCTCCCAACCAAAAAAAGCCCAGGACCAGATAGATTTAGTGCAGAGTTCTTTTACAACTTCAAAGAAGATCTAATTCCAGTTCTGCACTAACTGTTCCACAAAATA
This sequence comes from Mus musculus, assembly GCF_000001635.26. Taxonomy (NCBI): domain Eukaryota; kingdom Metazoa; phylum Chordata; class Mammalia; order Rodentia; family Muridae; genus Mus; species Mus musculus. Next base: position 32,911,071 of record NC_000073.6, on the reverse strand, counting down.
GAAGCAGAAGGTACTCTACCCAATTCATTCTATGAAGCCACAATTACTCTGATAGCTAACCCACAGAAAGATCCAGCAGAGATAGCGAACTTCAGACCAATTTCCCTTATGAATATCGATGCAAAAATACTCACTAAAACCGAATCCAAGAACACATTTAAACAATCATCCATCATGACCAAGTAGGTTTTATTCCAGGGATGAAGAGAAGGTGTAATATATGGAAATCCATCAACATAATCCATTATATAAACAAACTGAAGTACAAAAACCACATGAACATCTCATTACATTTAGAGAAAGCATTTGACAACATTTAACACCCATTCATAATGAAAGTCTGGGAAAGAGGAGGAATTCCAGGCCCATACCTAATCATAATAAAAGTAATCTACAAAAAACAGTAGCCAACATCAAAGTAAATGTTGAGAAGCTGGAAGCAATCCCACTAAAATCAGGGACTAGACAAGGCTGCCCATTTTCTCCCTACCTATTCAACATTACTTGAAGTCCTAGCCAGAGCAATTCGACAACAAAAGGAGATCAAGGAGATACAAATTGGAAAGGAAGAAGTCAAAATATCACTTTTTGCAGATGATATGTTGTATATATAAGTGACCCTAAAAATCCCGCCAGAAAACTCTCTTAAACCTGATAAAAAGCTTCGGTGGAGTAGCTGGGTATAAAATTAACTCAAACAAGTCAATGGCCTTTCTCTACACAAAGGATAAACAGGCTGAGAAAGAAATTAGGGAAACAACACCCTTCTCAATAGTCACAAATATTATAAAATACATTGGCATGACTCTAACTAAGGAAGTGAAAGATCTGTATGATAAGAACTTCAAGTCTCTGAAGAAAGAATTTAAAGAAGTTCTCAGAAGATGGAAAGATCTCCCATGCTCATGGATTGGCAGGATCATTATAGTAAAAATGGCTATCTTGCCAAAAGCAATCTACAAATTCAATGTAATCCCCATTAAAAATTCCAACTCAATTCCTCGATGAATTAGAAAGAGCAATCTGCAAATTCATCTGGAATAACAAATAACGTAGGATAACAAAAAAAAATTTTCAAGGATAAAAGAACCTCTATTGGAAACACCATGACTACCCTAATGATGTTCTATATCGCAATTGTGATAAAAACTTCATGGTACTGGTATAGGGACACAAAAGTAGAACAATGGAATAGAAATGAAGACCCAAAAATGAACCCACAGACCTATGGTCACTTGATCTTTGACAAGGGAGCTAAAACCATCCAGTGGAAAAAGACAGCATTTTCAACAAATGGTACTGGCACAACTGGTGGTTATCCTATAGAAGAATGTGAATTGATCCATTCCTATCTCCTTGTACTAAGGTCAAATCTAAGTGGATCAAGGAACTCCAACTAAAACCAGAGACAGTGAAACTTATAGAGGAGAAAGTGGGGGAAAACCTTGAAGATACGGGCACAGGTGAAAAAATTCCTAAATAGAGCAGCAACGGCTTGTGTTGTAAGATGGAGAATTGACAAAGGGGACCCCATAAGATTGAAAAACTTCTGTAAGGCAAAAAGACACCGTCAATGAGACAAAAAGCCCACAAAAGGATTGGGAAAGAATCATTACCTATCCTAAATCAGAGAGGGAAATAATATCCAATATATATAAAGAACTCAAGAAGGTGGACTCCAGAAAATCAAATAACCCCATTTAAAATAGGGAGCTAAACAAAGTATTCTCACCTGAGGAATACTGAATGGCTGAGAAGCACCTGGAAAAATGTTCAGCATCCTTAATCCTCAGGGAAACGCAAATCAAAACAACCCCGAGATTCCATCTCACACCAATCAGAATGGCTAAAATGAAAAATTCAGATGACAGCAGTTGTTGGTGAGGATGTGAAGAAAGAGGAACACTCCTCCGTTGTTGGTGGGATTGCAAGCTTGTTTAATCAATCTGAAAATTGTTCTGGCAGTTCCTCAGAAAATTGGACATAGAACTACTGGAGTATCCCGCAATACCTCTCCTGGACATATATCTAGAAGATGTTCCAACTGGTAAGAAAGACACATGCTCCACTATTTTCATAGCAGCCTTATTTATAATATCCAGAAGCTGGAAAGAACCCAGATGCCCCTCAACAGAGGAATGGATACAGAAAATTGGTACATTTACACAATGGAGTACTACTCAGGTATCAAAAACAATGAATTTATGAAATTTCTATGCAAATGGATGCACCTGGAGAGCATCATCCTGAATGAAGTAACCCAGTTACAAAAGTACTCACATGCTATGTACTCACTGATAAGTGCATATTCGCCCAAAAGTTAGAATACGCAAGATATAAGATACAATTTGCAAAACACATGAAACTCAAGAAGAACGAAGACCAAAGTGTGGATACTTTGTCCCTTCTTAGAATTGGGGACAAAACACCCATGGAAGAAGTTACAGAGACAAAGTTTGGAGCTGAGACAAAAGGATCGACCATCTAGAGACTTCCTTATTAGTGGATCCATCACATAATCAGCCTCCAAACCTAGACACCATTGCATACACTAGCAAGATTTTCCTGAAATAACCCTGATATAGCTCTGTCTTTTGAAACTATGCTGGGGCCTAGCAAACACAGAAGAGGATGCTCACAGTCAGCTATTTGATGGATCACAGGGCCCCCAATGGAGGAGCTAGATAAATTACCCCAGGAGCTAAAGGGATCTGCAGCACTATAGGTAGAACACCAATATGAACTAACCAGTACCCCCGGAGCTCGTGTTTCTAGCTGCATTTGTATCAGAAGATGGCCTAGTTGGCCATGAATGGAAAGAAAGACCCATTGGTCGTGCAAAATTTATATGCCTCAGTACAGGGGAATGCAAGGGCCAAGAAGTGGAAGTGGTTGGGTAGGGGAGTTGGGGGAGGGTATGGGGGATTTTGGAATTGCATTGGAAATGTAAATGTGGAAAATACCTAATATAAAAAAAAAAGCCAACATTCACGTGGAAACTGAACAACACTCTACTCAATGACTTCTTGGTCAAGGATGAAATAAAGAAAGAAATTAAAGACTTTTTAGAGTTTAGTGAAAGTGAAGCCACAACATACCCAAACTTATGGGACACAATGAAGGCAGTCCTAAGAGGAAAACTCATAGTTCTGAGTGCCTCCAAAAGGAAACTAGAGAGACCATACACTACCAGCCTGACAGCACACCTGGAAGCTATATAAGTAAAGGTAGCAAATTCAACCAAGAGGAGGAGACGGCAGGAAATAATCAAACTCAGGGCTAAAATCAACCAAGTGGAAACAAAAAGAACTTATAAAAGAATCAACCTAATCAGGAGCTGGTTCTTTGAGTAAATCAACAACATAGATAAACTCTTAGCCAGATTCACTAGAGGGCACAAGGAGAGTATCCTAATTAACAAAATCAGAAATGAAAAAGTTGACATAACAACAGAACCTTAGGAAATCCAAAACATCATCAGATCCTATTACAAAAGGCTATACTCAATAAAATAACTGGATGAAATGGACAACTTCCTAGACAGGGTCCAGGTACCAAAGTTAAATCAGGATCAGATTATCAATCTAAACAGTCCCATTTCCCCTAAAGAAATCGAGGCAGTCATCAAGAGACTCTCAAACAAATAAAGCCCAGGACCAGATGGGTTTACTTTAGAATTCTATCAGAGTTCAAAGAATACCTAATTCCAACTCTCCTCAAACTATTCCACAAAATTGAAACAAAAGTTATTATACCCAATTCATTTTATGGAGCCACAATTACTCTGAAACCTAAACCAAACACAGATCCAACAAAGAAAAAGAACTTCAGACCAAATTCCGTTATGAATATCGATGCAAAAATACTCAATATAATCCTTTTCAAACCGAATCCAAAAACACGTCAAAATGATCATCCACCATGATCAAGTAGGCTCATCCCAGGGGTGCAGGGGTGGTTTAATATGAGGAAACACATCAACGTAATTCACTATATAAACAAACTCAAGGACAGAAAACACATGATAGTCTTGTTAGATGCGGAGAAAGCATTTGACAAAGTCCAATACCCCTTCATGATAAGAGTCTTGAAAAAATCAGGAAATTAAGGTCCATACATAAACATAATAAAAGCAATATACAGCAAACCAGTAGCCAACATCAAATGTAAAGGGGAAAAACTCGAAGCAATCACACTAAAATCAGGGACTATACAAGGCTGCGCACTTTCCCCTACCTATTCAATATAGTGCTTGAATTCCTAGCCAGAGCAATTAGACAACAAAAGTAGATCAAAGGGGATACAAATTAAAAATGAAGAAGTCAATTATCACTATTTGCAGATGATATGATAGTATATATAAGTGATTCTAAATATTCCACCACAATACTCATAAACCTGATAAACAGCTTCAGTGCAATAGCTAGATATGAAAATAACTCAAGCAAAAAAATGGCCTTTGTCTACACAAAGGATAAATGGGACGAGAAAGAAATTAGGGAAACAAAACCCCTCACAATAGTCACAAATAATATAAAATACCTTGGTGTGACTCTAACTAAGGAAGAGAAAGATCTGTATGATAAGAACTACAAATCTCTGAAGAAAGACATTGAAGAAGATCTCAGAAGATGGAAAGTTCTCCCATGCTCATGGATTGGCAGGATTAATATAGTCAAAATGGATATCCTTTGAAAGCAATCTACAGATTCAATGCAATCCCATTCAAAATTCCAACTAAATTCTTCATTGAGTTAGAAAGGACAATTTGAAAATTCATCTGGAATAATAAAAACCTAGGATAGCAAAAAATATTTGCAAAAATAAAAGAACCTCTGGTAGAATCACCATGCCCGACCTCAAGCTGTACTTCAGAGCAATTGTGATAAAAACTGCATGGTACTGGTACAATGACAGACAGGTAGAACAATGGAATAGAATTGAATCCACACACCTATGGTCACTTGATCTTGAACAAGGAACTAAAACCATCCAGTGGAAAAAATGACAGCATTTTCAACAAATGGTGCTGGCACAACTGGCTGTTATCATGTAAAGAATGTGAATTGATCCATTCTTATCTCCCTGTACAAAGCTCAAGTCTAAGTGGATCAATGACCTCCAGAGAAACCCAGAGACTCTGAAATTAATAGAGGAAAGGGGGGGCATTGAAGATATGGGCACAGGGTAAAAACGCCTAAACAGAACAGCAATGGATTGTGCTGTAAGATCAAGAATTGACAAATGGGACCTCATAAAATTGAAAAATTCTGTAAGGCAAAAGACACTGTAAATAGGCCAAAAAGGTCACCAACAGAGTGGCCTAAATCTGAGAGGGGACTAATATCCAATTTAAACAAAGAACTCAAGAAACTGGACTCCAGAAATTTAAATAACCCAATTAAAATTGGGGTACAGAGCTAAGCAAAGAATTCTCAACTGAGGAATACCGAATGGCTGAGAAGCACCTGAAAGGCAATTTGCAAATTCATCTGGAATAATAAAAAACGTAGGATAGCAAAAACCTATTCTCAACAATCAAAGAACATCTGGTGAAATCACCATGCCTAACCTTAAGCAAGATAAGTTTCAAGAAGCCTGTAATCAGCAATCGCCCCAGATGTCCATCCCTTTCTCTGTATTTTATTATGACCTTCAACCCCCCCCCTCCCCCCATTTTCTCTCACTGTGTGCTTATAATCAGTCTCCTAGCCTTCATTAAACAGACCTTGACAACTCTTTGCTTGGTCTAGATCTCCTTTGTCCGATCATTTCAGGCCCTGTTCCTCCTCAACCCACGGAATAACTAAGTCCTGTTGGACAGGACAGGGCCTCAAACTAAACTAAGAATTCTCACCTGAGGAATACGAAATGGCTGAGAAGCACCTGAAAAAAAATGTTCAGCATCCTTGATCATAAGGGAAATGCAAATCAAAACAACCCTGAGATTCCACCTCAGACCAGTCAGAATAGCTAAGATCAAAAAATCATGTGACAGCAGATGCTGGTGAGGATGTGGAGAAAGAGGAACACTCCTCCATTGTTGATGGGATCCAAGCTTATATAACCACTCTGCAAATCAGTCTGGCGGTTCCTAAAAAATTTGGACATAGTACTGCTGGAGGATCCAGCAATACTGCTCCTAGGCATATATCTAGAAGATGTTCCAACTGGTAAGAAGGACACATGCTCCACTATTTCCATAGCAGCCTTATTTATAATAGCCAGAAGCTGGAAAGAACACAGATGTCCCTCAACAGAGGAATGGATACAGAAAATGTGGTACATTTACACAATGCAGTACCACTCAATTATTTAAAAAAATGAACTTATGAAATTTCTAGGGAAATGGATGAACATGGAGGTCATCATCCGGAGTGAGGTAACCCAATCACAAAAATACGCACATGATATGTATTCACTGAGAAGTGGACATTAGCCCAGAAACTTAGAATACCCAAGATACAAGATACAATTTGCAAAACACATGAAACTCAAGAAGAACGAAGTCCAAAGTGTGGACACTTTGCCCCTTCTTATAATTGGGAACAAATCACCTATGGAAGGAGTTACAGAGGCAAAGTTTGGACCTGAGATGAAAACATGGACTATCTAGAGACTTCCATACCCGGGGATCCATCCCATAACCAGCCTCCAAATACTGACACCAATGCATACACTCCCAAGACCTTGATGAAAGGACCCTGATATAGCTGTCTCTTATGAGGCTATGCCGGGACCTGGAAAACAAAAAAATGGATGCTCACAGTCAGCTATTGGACTGAAAACAGGGCCCCCAATGGAGGAGCTATAGAAAGTACTCAAGGAGCTCAAGGGGTCTACAACCCTATAGGTGGAACAAGAATATGAACTAATCAGTAACCTCTGGAGCTCATGTCTCTAGCTGTATATGTATCAGAAGATGGCCTAGTCAGCCTTCTTTGGGAAGAGAGGTCCCTTGGTCTTGCAAACTTTATATGCCTCAGTACGGGGGAACGCCAGGACCAATAAGTGGGAGTGGGTGGGTAAAGAGAGTGGCAGAGGAGTCTGGGAAACATTGGGATAGCATTTGAAATGTAAATGAAGAAAATGCCTAATTAAAAAAAATTAAAAAGAATATCAAAAAGTGTTTTAAGTTCTCCTGAGATAAGCTTAAGATAACCCCTTAGCCAATTACCATTCCCTAACAGCTTATGAAAAGGATTTAAAGTAAGTAAATTATCTTTTCTTATATGACTACTCTGTACCAAAATTTGTTTAGGATATAACTGATGTCACAAATATTGAAAGGGGTATAGTTTTTTAATCCTTTCTGGAGCAACTTTGAATCACCAAGTTTTCAAAATTTGTTTTTTTTTCCCATTTTTTATTAGGTATTTAGCTCATTTACATTTCCAATGCTATACCAAAAGTCCCCCATACCCACCCACCCCCACTCCCCTACCCACCCATTCCCCCTTTTTTGCCCTGGCGTTCCCCTGTAATGGGGCATATAAAGTTTGCAAGTCCAATGGGCCTCTCTCTCAAGTGATGGCCTATTAGGCCATTTTTTGATACATATGCAGCTAGAGACAAGAGCTCCGGGGTACTGGTTAGTTTATATTGTTGTTCCACCTATAGGGTTGCAGTTCCCTTTAGTTCCTTGGGTGCTTTCTCTAGTTCCTCCATTGGGGGCCCTGTGATCCATTCAACAGCTGACTGTGAGCATCCACTTTTGTGTTTGCTAGGCCCCACATAGTCTCACAAGAGACAGCTTTATCTGGGTCCTTTCAGCAATATCTTGCTAGTGTATGCAATGGGGTCAGCATTTGAAAGCTGATCACGGGATGGATCTCTGGATATGGCAATCACTAGATGGTCCATCCTTTCATCACACTTCCAAATTTTGTCTCTGTAATTCCTTCCATGGGTGTTTTGTTTCCTATTCTAAGAAGGGGCAAAGTGTCCACATTTTGGTCTTCAATCTCTTGAGTTTAATGTGTTTAGCAAATTGTATCTTATATCTTGCGTATCCTAAGTTTCTGGGCTAATATCCACTTATCAGTGAGTACATATTGTGAGAGTTCCTTTGTGATTGGGTTACCTCACTCAGGATGATGACCTCCAGGTCCATCCATTTGCCTAGGAATTTCATAAATTCATTCTTTTTAAGAGCTGAGTAGTACTTCATTGTGTAAATGTACCACATTTTCTGTATCCATTCCTCTGTTAAGGGGCATCTGGGTTCTTTCCAGCTTCTGGATATTATAAATAAGGCTGCTATAAACATAGTGGAGCATGTGTCCTTCTTACTGTTTGGGATATCTGGATATATGCCCAGGAGAGGTATTGCTGGATCCTCCGGTAGTACTATGTCCAATTTTCTGAGGAACCGCCAGACTGATTTCCAGAGTGGTTGTACAAGCTTGCAATCCCACCAACAATGGAGGAGTGTTCCTCTTTCTCCACATCCTTGCCAGCATCTGCTGTCACCTGAATTTTTCATCTTAGCCATTCTGACTGCTATGAGGTAGAATCTCAGGGTTGTTTTGATTTGCATTTCACTGTTGATTAAGGATGTTGAACATTTTTTCAGGTGCTTCTCTGCCATTCAGTATTCTTCGGGTGAGAATTTTTGTTCAGTTCTGAGCCCCATTTTTTTATTTGATTTTATGGAGTCTACCTTCTTAACTTCTTTATATATATTGGATATTAGTCCCCTATCCGATTTCAGATAGGTAAAGATCCTTTCCCAATTTGTTGGTGGTCTTTTGTCTTATTGACGGTGTCTTTTGCTTTGCAGAAGCTTTGCAATTTTATGAGGTCCCATTTATCGATTCTCGATCTTACAGCACAAGCCATTGCTGTTCTATTCAGGAATTTTTCCCCTGTATCCATATCTTTGAGGATTTTCCCTATTTTCTCCTCTATAAGTTTCAGTGTCTCTAGTTTTATGTGGAGTTCCTTAATCCACTTAGATTTGACCTTACTACAAGGAGATAGTAATGGATCAATCCACAATCTTCTACATGATAACAGCCAGTTGTGCCAGCACCATTTGTTGAAAATGCTGTCTTTTTTCCACTGGATGGTTTTAGCCCCCTTGTCAAAGATCAAGTGATGATAGGTGTGTGGGTTCATCTCTGGGTCTTCAATTCTGTTCCATTGGTCTACTTGTCTGTCAATATACCAGTACCATGCAGTTTTTATCACAATTGGTCTGTAGTATAGCTTTAGGTCGGGCATGGTGATTCCACCAGAGGTTCTTTTATCCTTGAGAAGAGTTTTTGCTATCCTAGGTTTTTTGTTATTCCAGATGAATCTGTCGATTGCCCTTTCTAATTCGTTGAAGAATTGAGTTGGAATTTTAACGGGGATTGCATTGAATCTGTAGATTGCTTTTGGCAAGATAGCCATTTTTACTATATTGATCCTGCCAATCCATGAGCATGGGAGATCTTTCCATCTTCTGAGATCTTCTTTAATTTCTTTCTTCAGAGACATGAAGTTCTTGTCATACAGATCTTTCACTTCCTTATGTAAGAGCAAAGGCTTGTAATACAATGCCTGCAGATAAATCATCTAATATAATACCATCCATATAATGAATAATATACACCAAAGATTCAAAGGCCTAACTTCTTGTATTGAAGCAGCAACAAATTTTTGACATAATGTAGGGCTATTGACCATTTCTTGAGGCAAAACTTTCTAATGATATCACTGCAAGGGTTCTTTAAAATTACAATCTCAGTAAATGTGAACATCCCACACTCAACAGGATGCAAAGGATTAGTATAAAAACAATCCTGCAAATTGATAATAATTCTATCTGCATTACCTTAAAGGCAGCTGGAGTATGCAAGTTAAGCTATAATATCTTCATAAGTTGCATAGCCTCATCAACTCTTCACAAAGCCTGATTTATTCTCCTAATTTCAAATATGTGTGAGTAAGAATCCTGAGCCTGGGATCAAACTGCAAACTGCAGCCAATAGAACACTGGCAGTTCAAACACAATCTTCAAAGTTCCCTTGCAACGTCAGAGTACAACCACAACTTTGGAAAGCAAACTCAACCTCAAACAGACAATCCAATCTCTCCAAAATCTCTGAGGGCATCACCCCCGCTACAGAGTTTGGCAGTCAGTTCCTGGAGACGAAGGCATAATGGTGCAGCCTCTAAGACCTTACCACAGAGACATGGCCTTACATCCTATGTTTTATAAGTCTGGTTTCTAGGATAAGAATTACATACAATGTTGCCCAATTTAGATGTGTCTTTGAAGTTTTGTTTGCCTGGTCTACAAAGCTCATGCCACGTGTTGTTTTTCTTTCTTTTTTTTATTTTTTCATTAGATTTATTTATTTATGTTATTCATATGAGTACACTATAACTGTCTTCAGATACACAAGTAGAGGGCATCAGATCCCATTACAGATGGTTGTGAGCCACTATGTGTTTGTGAAGAATAAAGATAATAAATTACTGAACTCTTCCTCACCCCAGAGCCCGACCCCTCACATCTAGAGATTGTTCCCAGAATGCATTCCTGAACTCTTCACCCCAGAATGCATTCCTGAACTCCTCACCCTAGAGTTCGAACCCTCCCAACTAAAGATTGTTCCAAGAACATTTTTGAGATAAGGGCCTCCTGGAACAACCTTAGAATGAACCGGGTACATTGCCAAATAATAGGACATGACCCCTTAGTTACGTAGAATTCCCTTGGCAGAACCCCTTGTCCCTTGGCAGAACCCCTTAGTTATGCAAACTTGTACTTTCCCTGCCCCGTTCTCCCCCCTTGAGTTTTTCCTATATAAGCCTGTGAAAAATTTGGCTCGAGGTCAATTCTCCTCTACACCATACTAGGTGTATGAGTTTCGACCCCAGAGCTCTGGTCTAATGTGCTTTCTTGCTGTTGCTTTATTAAATCTTGCCCTCAACATTTTGAGTTCGGTCTCAGTGTCTTCTTGGGTCTGCGGCTGTCCCGAGGCTTGAGTGAGGGTCTCCCTTCGGGGGGTCTTTCATTTGGGGGCTCGTCCGGGATCAGGGCGACCACCCAGAGGTCCTAGACCCACTTAAAGGTAAGATTCTTTGACCTGTCTTGGTCTGGTGTCTGTGTTCTGTTTCTAAGTTTGGTGTGATCGCAGTTTCGGTTTTGCAGACGCTCAGTGAGACCGCGCTCCGAGAGGGAACGCGGGGTGGATAAGGATAGACGTGTCCAGGTGTCCACCATCCGTTCGCCCTGGGAGATGTCCCAGGAGGAACAGGGGAGGACCAGGGACGCCTGTTGGACCACTTTGGAGGCCAAGAGACCATCTGGGGTTGCGAGATCATGGGTTCGAGTCCCACCTCGTGCCTTGTTGCGAGACCGTGGGTTCGAGCCCCACCTCGTGTTTTGTTGCGAGATCGTGGGTTCGAGTCCCACCTTGCGCCTTGTTGCGAGACCGTGGGTTCGAGTCCCACCTCGTGTTTTGTTACGGGATCGTGGGTTCGAGTCCCACCTCGTGCAGAGGGTCTCAATCGGCCGGCCTTAGAAAGGCCATCTGATTCTTTGAGTTGCTTGTGGTAGACGCGAAGTCGCCGCCGTTTTTGGTTTCTTTTTTGTCTTAGTCTTGTGCTCGCTCTTGTTGTGTCTACTATTATTCTAGAAATGGGACAATCTGTGTCCACTCCCCTTTCTCTAACTCTGGAGCATTGGAAGGATGTGCAGGTCAGAGCCCACAACCAGTCGGTGGAGGTCAGAAAGGGTCTGTGGCAGACCTTTTGCACCTCCGAGTGGCCGACGTTTAGAGTGGGCTGGCCACCAGAAGGTGATTTTGACTTGTCACTAATCGCCGCCGTCAGGTGAATTGTTTTTCAGGAGGAAGGGGGTCACCCTGATCAGATCCCCTACATTGTGACCTGGCAGAATCTCGTCCAATTCCCACCTCCGTGGGTCAAGCCTTGGACCCCAAATTCTTCGAAACTGACGGTCGCGGTTGCCCAGTCTGATGCAGCCGGAAAGTCCGGCCCGTCAGCACCCCCCAAGATTTATCCAGAGATTGACGACCTCCTCTGGATGGACTCCCAACCTCCCCCTTACCCCCTGCCCCAGCAGACACCTGCAGCCGCCCCACCACAGGGACCAATAGCGAGAGGGGCTCAGGGACCGGCGGGGGGGGACTCGGAGCCGCCGAGGCCGAAGCCCCGGGGAGGAAGGGGGGCCGGATTCAACAGTTGCCTTGCCACTTAGAGCACATGTGGGAGGACCAGCACCAGGACCTAATGATCTCATTCCTTTACAGTACTGGCCTTTTTCCTCTTCTGATTTATATAATTGGAAAACTAACCACCCTCCCTTCTCAGAGAACCCCTCTGGGCTTACTGGGCTCCTTGAGTCACTTATGTTCTCCCATCAACCCACTTGGGATGATTGTCAGCAGCTTTTGCAGGTTCTTTTCACCACAGAAGAAAGAGAAAGAATCCTGATGGAGGCGAGAAAAAATGTTCTAGGAGAGGACAGCACACCCACTGCCCTCCCTAACCTCGTGGACGAGGCTTTCCCCTTGAACCGCCCCAACTGGGACTACAACACCGCGGAAGGTAGGGGACGCCTCCTTGTCTATCGCCGGACTCTAGTGGCAGGTCTCAGAGGGGCCGCTAGACGGCCCACCAATTTGGCTAAGGTAAGAGAGGTCTTGCAGGGGCAGACTGAACCACCCTCAGTCTTTCTTGAGCGTCTCATGGAGGCATATAGGAGGTACACCCCTTTTGACCCCTCGTCAGAGGGGCAGAAAGCCGCTGTAGCCATGGCCTTCATTGGTCAGTCCGCTCCCGACATTAAGAAAAAGCTGCAAAGGCTGGAGGGGCTCCAAGATCATACGCTCCAAGATTTAGTAAAAGAAGCAGAGAAAGTCTATCATAAGAGGGAAACAGAAGAAGAGAGGCAGGAGAGAGAGAGAAGAAAGAAATGGAGGAGAGGGAAAATAGACGGGATCGCCGTCAGGAGAGAAATTTGAGTAAAATTTTGGCGGCAGTTGTAAATGATAGACAGTCGGGAAAAGGTAAAACAGGGCTCCTGGGCAACAGGGCAGTGAAACCGCCAGGTGGCAGAAAGATACCACTGGAAAAAGACCAATGCGCCTATTGCAGAGAGAAAGGACACTGGGCTAGAGATTGCCCTAAAAACCGGGAGCGATCCAAGGTCCTGACCCTAGAAGATGATTAGGGAAGTCGGGGCTCAGACCCCTTCCCTGAGCCTAGGGTAATTTTGTCCGTGGAGGGGACTCCCGTCAACTTCCTGATAGACACCTGAGCAGAGCATTCAGTACTCACTAGCCCCCTAGGCAAGCTAGGCTCTAAAAAGACCATGGTGATTGGAGCCACTGGTAGTAAATTTTACCCTTGGATGACCGAACGAGCCCTACAGATAAACAAGAACATAGTGACCCACTCCTTCCTGGTGATACCTGAGTGTCCTGCTCCCCTCTTGGGGCGCGATCTGCTAACCAAGCTAAAGGCTCAAGTCCAATTTACTTCAGAAGGCCCACAAGTAAGCTGGGGAAAAGCCCCCGTTGCCTGCCTTGTCCTCAACACAGAGGAAGAGTACCGGTTGCATGAAGAGCAACCCAAAAATGCAGTCTCTTCAGGCTGGCTAACTGCGTTCCCCAATGTCTGGGCAGAACAAGCAGGAATGGGGTTGGCTAAACAAGTGCCTCCGGTTGTGGTAGAACTTAAAGCTGATGCCACCCCCATCTCGGTAAGACAATACCCCATGAACAAGGAAGCTAGGGAGGGCATCCGGCCTCATATCCAGGGGTTGCTAGACCAAGGAGTTTTAGTGGCCTGTCAGTCCCCCTGGAATACACCACTTCTGCCAGTTCGAAAACCAGGGACCAATGACTATCGCCCGGTGCAAGACCTCCGGGAAGTTAACAAAAGGGTCCTGGACATTCACCCCACAGTCCCGAACCCGTACAATTTATTAAGCTCTCTCCCACCCGAGAGAACATGGTATACAGTCCTGGACTTAAAAGATGCCTTCTTTTGCCTGCGCTTGCACCCTAAGAGTCAGCTCCTGTTTGCCTTTGAATGGAGGGACCCAGAGGGCGGACAGACTGGTCAACTAACTTGGACTAGGCTACCACAGGGGTTCAAAAATTCCCCCACCCTGTTTGACGAGGCCCTCCATCGGGATCTCGCGCCTTTTCGCGCTCGAAACCCTCAGCTTACCCTACTACAGTATGTGGATGATCTCTTGGTCGCGGCGGCCTCGAAGGAGCTGTGTCACCAGGGAACTGAGAGGCTCCTCACAGAACTGAGTGACTTGGGGTATCGAGTTTCGGCTAAAAAGGCACAAATCTGTCAAACTGAGGTAACCTACCTGGGGTATACCCTCCGAGGGGGTAAAAGATGGCTCACAGAAGCCCGGAAGAAGACTGTTATGATGATCCCATCGCCAACCATCCCACGGCAAGTACGTGAGTTTCTGGGGACTGCTGGCTTTTGTAGACTCTGGATTCCAGGCTTTGCAACCCTAGCGGCACCTCTATATCCTTTGACTAAAGAAGGGGTTCCTTTTGAGTGGAAAGAAGAGCACCAAAGAGCTTTTGAGGCTATCAAGTCATCTCTAATGACTGCCCCCACGCTAGCATTACCAGTCTTGACTAAGCCTTTCATCCTATATGTGGACGAGAGAGCGGGTGTAGCCAGGGGAGTGTTGACACAAGCACTGGGACCCTGGAAGAGACCTGTAGCCTATCTGTCAAAAAAATTAGATCCCGTTGCTAGTGGATGGCCCACATGTCTGAAAGCTATTGCAGCAGTATCCCTGCTGATCAAAGATGCTGACAAATTGACAATGGGACAGCAGGTGACTGTTGTAGCCCCTCATGCCCTGGAAAGTATCGTGCGGCAGCCACCTGACAGATGGATGACAAATGCCCGAATGACACACTATCAGAGCCTGCTGCTAAATGAGCGTGTAACCTTTGCGCCCCCTGCCATCCTCAACCCAGCTACCCTTCTCCCTCTAACAAATGATTCCGTCCCAGTACATCAATGTACAGACATCCTCGCTGAAGAAACTGGGACCAGAAGGGACCTGACTGACCAACCCTGGCCTGGAGCTCCCAGTTGGTATACTGACGGCAGCAGTTTCCTGATAGAGGGGAAGCGAAAGGCTGGAGCTGCGGTGGTGGACGGGAAAAAAGGTAATTTGGGCAAGCGCTTTGCCTGAAGGAACATCGGCACAAAAGGCTGAACTTATAGCGCTTATACAAGCCCTCCGAGAGGCTAAAGGTAAGATCGTTAACATCTACACTGACAGCCGCTATGCTTTTGCTACCGCACACATCCATGGGGCCATCTACAGGCAGCGAGGGCTATTGACTTCGGCTGGTAAAGACATTAAAAACAAAGAAGAAATTCTGGCCCTGTTGGAAGCCATACATGCACCTAAGAAGGTAGCCATCATCCACTGCCCCGGCCACCAAAGAGGAGAAGACTTGGTGGCCAAGGGCAACCAAATGGCAGACTCAGTGGCAAAACAAGTTGCTCAAGGGGCCATGATCTTAACTGAAAAAGGTGATCCGCCCAAAAGCCCTGAGGATGAGAGGTATAACATAAAAGAGCTATTGTGGACCAGTGATCCCCTCCCATACTTTTTTGAAGGGAAAATAGAATTGACTCCCGAAGAAGGAATAAAATTTGTGAAAGGACTACACCAATTCACCCACCTGGGAGTTGAAAAAATGATGAGACTAATTAAAAATTCCCGATACCAAGTCCCCAACCTGAAGTCAGTGGCTCAAAAGATTATAGACTCCTGCAAACCATGTGCATTCACTAATGCGACTAGAGCCTACAAAGAACCTGGAAAGAGACAACGGGGAGACCGTCCTGGAGTGTATTGGGAGGTAGATTTTACTGAAGTTAAACCTGGAATGTATGGTAACAAGTATCTGTTAGTATTTGTAGACACCTTTTCAGGATGGGTTGAGGCGTTTCCCACTAAAACTGAGACTGCCCAGATTGTGGCCAAGAAGATCCTTGAAGAAATCCTGCCAAGATTTGGAATCCCTAATGTAATCGGGTCCGACAATGGACCAGCCTTTGTTGCCCAGGCAAGTCAGGGCTTGGCCACTCAGTTGGGCATCGATTGGAAATTAAACTGTGCTTACCGCCCTCAAAGCTCAGGACAGGTAGAGAGGATGAATAGGACCTTAAAAGAGACCTTGACTAAATTAGCCATTGAGACCGGCGGGAAAGACTGGGTGGCTCTCCTCCCTCTTGCACTCTTCCGAGCCCGAAACACCCCTGGACGTTTTGGGCTCACTCCTTTTGAAGTTCTGTATGGAGGACCTCCCCCCTTAATGGAAGCTGGTGGAACATTGGTTTCCGACTCTGACCCTGTCTTACCCTCCTCTTTGCTTATTCATTTAAAGGCCCTAGAAGTGATTAGGACCCAAATTTGGGACCAACTGAAGGCAGCCTATACCCCAGGGACAACCGCAGTACCCCACGGGTTCCAAGTTGGAGACAAAGTCTTGGTCAGACGGCATCGAACCGGCAGCCTCGAGCCACGGTGGAAGGGACCCTATTTGGTGTTACTGACAACCCCTACTGCGGTAAAAGTTGACGGGATTGCCTCCTGGATCCACGCCTCCCACGTCAAGAGGGCCGCCAGTCAAGATGAAGAAAACCACAAAGACAATTGGACAGTGGCAGCCACTGACAATCCTCTTAAGCTTCGTTTGTGCCGCAGGCACCACCCTGAGCCTAGGGAACCACAACCCTCATGCTCCAATTCAACAGTCCTGGGAAGTGCTTAATGAGGAGGGAAACATTGTATGGGCAACCACTGCAGTCCATCCCCTCTGGACTTGGTGGCCTGATCTCACACCTGACATCTGTAGGTTAGCGGCAGGATCCCCCAATTGGGACCTCCCCGATCATACTGAACTTAGCAACCCACTCTCTGAACAGCGGTGTGTCCTGGGCGGGATAGGGAACTCGTATGGATGTTCGGGACAGTTCTATCGAGCTAATCTTAGAGCTGCACAATTTTATGTTTGCCCTGGTCAGGGTCGGAGCAAAAGGCTTCAACAAGAATGTGGAGGGGCATCAGATTACTTTTGTGGTAAATGGACATGTGAAACGACAGGGGAAGCTTACTGGAAGCCCTCCTCTGACTGGGACCTAATCACGGTAAAACGAGGTAGTGGCTATGATAAGTCAAACCAAGGAGAAAGAAACCCCTATAAATATCCAGAGAATGGGTGCGCTTTTAAAAACAGCCCCCCAGGATCATGCAAAGGTAAATATTGCAACCCCCTACTTATAAAGTTCACCGAGAAAGGGAAACAACACCGTCTGAGTTGGCTTAAAGGAAATAGGTGGGGTTGGCGAGTATACATTCCACTAAGAGACCCTGGGTTCATTTTCACGATCAGACTGACAGTGAGAGACCCGGCGGTGACACCCGTAGGGCCCAACAAGGTCCTTATAGAACAGAGCCCCCCAGTCGTACCAGCTCCCCCAAAGGTCCCGGCCGTACCAGCTCCACCAACTCCACAGCCCAACACGGTGGTACCCTCCCTAGAGACTAATACTCCCCTCATAAAGCCTACCTTGGCTTCCCCACTGCCCCTAGATACAGAGAGCCGTCTGGTCAGTCTAGTCCAGGGAGCTTTTTTAGCTTTAAATAGGACTAATCCTAATATGACTCAATCATGCTGGTTATGCTATGCCTCTAGCCCCCCTTATTATGAAGGAATAGCTCAGATCAGGACTTATAATATTACTTCAGATCATTCTCAATGCCTTTGGGGAGAAAACAGAAAGTTGACTCTAGCAGCAGTTTCAGGAAGAGGGCTTTGTCTGGGCCAGGTACCTCAGGATAAAGGGCACCTCTGTAATCAGACCCAGAACATCCAGTCTAGCAAAAGTGGTCAGTATCTAGTGCCCCCCCCTAGACACAGTGTGGGCTTGCAATACCGGTCTCACTCCTTGTGTGTCTATGTCTGTTTTTAATAGTTCCAAAGATTTCTGCATTTTGGTTCAGCTTATTCCTAGACTCCTGTATCATGATGATAGCTCCTTTTTAGACAAATTTGAGCATCGGGTCCGCTGGAGAAGAGAACCCGTTAACTTAACTTTGGCAGTTCTATTAGGATTGGGAGTAGCGGCTGGAGTAGGTACAGGAACCGCTGCCTTAATTAAGACCCCCCAATACTATGAAGAACTACGTGCAGCTATGGATGTTGATCTTAGAACTATAGAACAGTCTATAACCAAATTAGAAGAATCTTTAACTTCCCTGTCCAAAGTGGTACTACAGAATAGAAGGGGATTAGACTTATTATTCCTTAAAGAAGGAGGACTCTGTGCTGCCCTAAAAGAAGAATGTTGTTTTTATGTTGACCATTCAGGAGTAATCAAAGATTCTATGGCCAAACTTAGAGAACGCCTAGATATACGTAAAAGAGAAAGAGAAAGCCAACAAGGATGGTTCGAAAGCTGGTTTAATAAGTCCCCTTGGCTCACCACTCACCTCTCCACCATAGCAGTACCTTTAATTACACTTATGCTTTTGCTTACTTTTGGCCCCTGCATCCTTAATAAGTTGGTAGCTTTTATTAGAGAAAGGATAAATGCAGTACAAGTTATGGTACTAAGGCAACAATATCGGGTCCTCCAAGAGGTTGAAAACTCGCTCTAAGATTAGAGCTATTTTCTAAAAGGAGTGGGGAATGAAGAATAAAGATAAAAAATTACTGAACTCTTCCTCACCCCAGAGCCCGACTCCTCCCATCTAGAGATTGTTCCCAGAATGCATTCTGAACTCTTCACCCCAGAATGCATTCCTGAACTCCTCACCCTAGAGTTCGAACCCTCCCAACTAAAGACTGTTCCAAGAACATTTTTGAGATAAGGGCCTCCTGGAACAACCTCAGAATGAACCGGGTACATTGCCAAATAATAGGACATGACCCCTTAGTTATGTAGAATTCCCTTGGCAGAACCCCTTGTCCCTTGGCAGAACCTCTTAGTTATGCAAACTTGTACTTTCCCTGCCCCGCTCTCCCCCCTTGAGTTTTTCCTATATAAGCCTGTGAAAAATTTGGCTCGAGGTCGATTCTCCTCTACACCATACTAGGTGTATGAGTTTCGACCCCAGAGCTCTGGTCTATGTGCTTTCTTGCTGTTGCTTTATTAAATCTTGCCCTCAACATTTTGAGTTCGGTCTCAGTGTCTTCTTGGGTCCGCGGCTGTCCCGAGGCTTGAGTGAGGGTCTCCCTTCAGGGGTCTTTCATTTGCTGGAAATTGAACTCAGGATCTCTGAAAGAGCAGTTAGTGCTCTTAACCACTTAGCCATCTGTCAACTCCCATGTTATTGTTCTGAATGACTTCAACACTGAGTTACCAATTTAATCCAACTTTCTCTTACCAACATTACAAATTTTTAATCATCCCCAATAATTTATAAGACAGTAATATATAGCCAAGACATGCAGAACATATTTTAAAATTAGTCAGATGTTGCAGGACTTTCCCTGTCCAGACACATTAGGGCAGTAGCAGTCCTGTGATTAGACAGGAAAAGGGAGGCAGAGCAAGGAACTGGGGATAGAGATAGAAATGTAACAGGAGGAGTGAGAAAAGCCAACATATAGACAGATGAACAGGTAGAAAATCCTGATTTTTTGAAATTACCTTCACGTGGTGATATAAAGCCACAAGTAGTTAAGATTTTCACAAGGTTATAAAAGTTGGGTTAAAGCTGTATCTTTATCACTTGGCTCAGAAATTATTGTATTGGCATCTGGTAAATTTTGATCTTATTGCTTAAAAAATCTGATTGGATAATTAAACTTTGAGAGACATGTTTCTATTTGGGTAATTGGGTGTTGAGGTGGCTGAAAATGGATGTGTGGGCAGCTGTACGGAAACTAGATAAACTCGCTAGATGGGAGAGAGTAGCTCAGAGGTGAGACTACGTGGAGCATGACCCCACGGGAACATAGTCTTGTGGTCTGCCAGCACCAGTATTAGAGTGGGAA
The DNA here is from genome assembly GCF_000001635.26 of Mus musculus. Classification (NCBI taxonomy): domain Eukaryota; kingdom Metazoa; phylum Chordata; class Mammalia; order Rodentia; family Muridae; genus Mus; species Mus musculus. Next base: position 32,891,044 of record NC_000073.6, on the reverse strand, counting down.
TGTGGATCCAAGGGACAGTAGAGATGGCAGGTTGACATATTAAATATTTTCTGCAACAGTCAGAAATAAAACTGAAGTAGCTTAATATATTTATTATGTAGACAAAACAAAATTTTCTTAATTTTCCTAGCTGTAATATCAAGAGAGGAACACCTTCTCATGTTATGAACCCAATAATGGCAGTCACAGAGATTCTTATAAAGGAAATAGCCATCAGCTTCCTTACCATAGAAGCTGAGAATCTGCTGGTCCTTTAAGACTTTAAGAGGACTTGTGCAGATAACCAGCTCCTAGCAAGGCTTCTCCAGCTGTGCAAGACTCCTAGCTACAGGTTTAGGAGTCCAAAGACCAACTGAGACTATTTTTTTTTCAGTGAGTTAAAAGAAAATCAAGGGGTGAACAACCAGCAGTTAAGTTTTAACATTTTTTTTCTTTTGGACATGAAACACAGTGCAACAAACAATGAAAGAAAAACACAGACGTAAACTGAAAGACATGGACAGATTGGCATGCCAAGGACAGACAACGGACAGAGAGGAGAGTACTTGATGTACCAAAGGGACTCAGATATCCTACCTAAAAGAACCAGAGGCAGAAAAAAGCATTCCTCCAGTAGGAGCCAGAGAGGATCATGATGTCTCCTGACCTCTGTCTGTCCCTAGAGGAGCTCTAAAACAGCATACATTCATTGTCAAACCATCCCGGGACAATTGGGAAGGACTGCTTTTCTGAAACCTATTCTCTCTCATGTCTAGGGTGAAAACTACCTCTAGTCAGGGTCCAAAGACCAAGACCATCTATGAGACTTATCATTGCTTCTCTGTGTTTTAGCAAAAACATACACACAAAAGGCATTTTATCATTAGTTTGTCCCAATTGACAGGGTTATGCCATCACTAAGCTAACTCTTCTTTACTTCCCTTCTCTGCACTTCCAATTCCCAAGATGTCCTTCATTTTATCCCTTTTACTAAAGCTCCAACGTTACGATGAGATCTGACAAAGTCAGCTCAGTCAAACAACAGGTTCTCCAGGGCAGGAGCAAGGATTAAAAAGAAAAAAAAAATAGACAACAGTATAGCATGACCCCAGCCAGTTCTGAGGATGAAGCAGCTCTTTTATTTCCCAAGTCTGATTGTATACAATTTTAATTACAGGCAAGTAATAGGTCAGTTCTAGGTTAAGGATCAAACAAGGCAATAAACACAAATAGTTAAGGAACAAGCAAGGCAGTGAACAAAGTCCCATGATCACTGTTTCTAGAGGCTTAACCGGATGACCAAGATATCTGAGCCTACTTACCTATCCTAGCTCAAGGTCAAATACTTGCCTGAAGAATAGTTCTTTGTCCAGGCTCAATGTCAAATTCTTTCCAAGTTACTAGAAGCAGGTCTAAACTCTCTATAACTTTCTGAGTCTGTTTTATGCAATGGTAATGCATGGCATGCATATGCAATAGGCTTAAACAAACTCTTCTCTACCTTGTCTAGAAATTCAAACCTCACCCATACCTCTACTTGCAGAATTCCTTATGACCATGATTAAGATTTCAAGTTTAACTTCCTTCTGATAAGAAACCATTCATCTAGCACCTGAGATTCCTGAAATTATTCCCCATGCTACAGGGTATTTTGGTACCTCTAGCCTTCCAGTAATGACCTTTGCCAAGATTTTTCTGCTTCTAAATGTAAATTAGTGTGAACATCCATAGGCATTTTGGGATTTTCCTTTCCCTGATGGTCACCCAATAATTCAGGGGGTTCTAGAACAACTCATCTCAATATCCATCAATATGCAGGTGACATTTGTCGTTTTATTCACCTTCCTGAGGATGCTGACGAACATGTATAGGTCAGTATCATGGCTGCTTTTGCAAAGCTGGAGGAGGATGTGTAGGGCTAAAGAATACACAGGAACAGAAGCAGAGCTACACCAATGGATTCTCTCTGGCACAGAATTTTGTCTATGGAAAAAGATTTGATCCTTTTCAGGCAACTTCCAAAACATTCAAGAAAAATAATAATGTTGTAGGATGTGGCTGAAAAGTAGGAATGTAGTTAGGCTTATAAGAAGCTACAGTGGAACAGCTGTGGCTTCAAAGTTTCATGCTCCTTGAAACTTTCCACACAAAGTCACATCTAATGGGGCAGTATTAGGAGATGGGGCTATTGGTGTGTGATAAGAATCCACTGTACATTTTGTTAGCTACTGTGTGGGTTCTTCTTTCTTCCACACTCCCTCATCCTCTTTCTTCCACCATTTCAAACTCCTAACACTAGATGAGAGATTTTTTTGTTTGTTTGTTTGTTTGTTTTTCTTTTTTTTGTTTGTTTTGAAAACAACATGGAGGGGAAGGAAATAGATCCCAGAATAAAGTCAGGGGTCAGAAAGGTGGCAATATTATTATTAGACTACTTCTTGATAATTTGGGCAATGGCCTCCATGAAGCAACGTTGATCTTTCTTGTCAGGATATATAATTTCTTCTTACTATTTCTATTTTGCACCTGACTACTTAAAAGACCATGACCAACAACAATCAACCACCCCTCTCAGGACCTAGCAATTATACAGCCTTAAAATGTCCCCAGAATTCTACACATCACAAATCACACATTCTATCTGCAGATGGCAAAATTATGCATGTTCTAGAGAGTGAAGCCAATCATAGTCACGACAGTGGAAAATGTGAGGCACCCCTCACATCCTACACCTGGGATTAAAATATCTCTGTGTTTTTTTTAAAGAACCAACATTTCAAAATTCTCATAATATTTATTTGTATCTGTTTTACGCAATTAATTCTGCAATATTCACAAAGAAATTGTAAACAGAGATGCTTTCACTAAAATAAGCACTTTTTTGATTTACTGAAGAAGGTTTTCAGAAGACCTTCCCCACTCAATTCAAATCTTTATGAGTTTTCATTGCATGCAAAGTTTTTCATTTCCTAAAGAAAATGTAAAAAAAAAAAAATTAAAATACTTTTCGCAGTGCAAAATATTTGAGGAATTTCATTCTGTGGTTAACATATTCTTTATGTATATAGGAAGATTTAATTCCACAGTCTTTTCTATAACTCATTGTCTCTTGGATGCTGTTGTTACTTTCTTAATAACATTTGTAAAATATAAAGTAAGCACAGCACTATTTGGTCTGTGCTCATGGATAAATTAGCCTTCAGAAAGAAGACAGCAGAGTGGACCCTTTTGTTTTCTTATTGCAGGCATTTTTTTTTGTTTGTTTGTTTCTCAGATCCCCATTTCCACCAGCAATTTTTCCAGAGGCTAAATCATTTCCCTAATCTTTCTTGACACAGGTTTAGGAAGAAGAAATAGAACAAAACAGAAAATCCCCTCTCTTAGTAGAATGGGAGATACACCACTAATTCTGGCCCCAGTAAAATTTTAATGGAGTCTCAAAAAATATCCATACCTTCATCTCTTCATCCCCTGCTTTTTTTCTCTACTGCAATCAAAATCACATTTGCCATTCTGCCTTACATCTATGCTGGGGATCACTATCTTTTGCTGGTTTATGGGTTCTTCTTTATTCCATTCTTTTCCCCTCACCTTCTTGCACTGTTTCAACCCCATAACACTAGAAAGAGGGGGAAAAGGAAAGAGAAAAGAAGACATCTCCAAATAAAGCCAGGTGTCTAAATGGGAGGATATGGTTTGTCTCCTTCCTGCTGATGAAGGGTGTCTAGTTCCTTAAAGCAAGTTTTGTTTGTTTGTTTGTTTCCTTGTTTTGTGGAAAAAGTCTGAGCTCCTACCATATTGCTTAGTCTTTTACAGTCCTTGGTGCCAAGTGAGTATTTGCTGTGCACTCTAGGTGCATAACACTAATAACACTGTAGTAAGCATGATCAAAATATTAAAAAAAAAAAAGCTGAGCAATGGAGGGAATGTCTTTAATCCAAGCACTCATGGGACAAATACATGTGAATCTTGGTGAGTTCATGGTCAGCATAATCTACACAGCAAGTTCAAGGCTGGCGAGGACTAAATACTGGTAATATCTGAAAAGAAGAAAGAAAAGGAGAGGAAAAACAGATGCATGAAAAGAGGAGGAAGAAGAGGAGTAACAAGAGGAGGAGGAAAATGACTAAAAGGAAGACAAAGAAGAAGAAATTTAAAGCCTGGGTCTTTGTGGTACATTTCTTAAATACTAGAACAAAGGGACACATGCAGACAGCTCTCTCAGCCTTTCAGCACAGCCTAGTCTATATTGTGACATCCTATCTCAACCAAAAAAATTCAAATGGGAAGTATCAAATAACATCAGGAATGAAGGAAAGAACATCACTTAAGTCCCAGTAGTCAAAGAATAACAAGTGATGATAAACACCTTTCTATGATGGAAATGAACACTGGCCAATCAAGTACATTAGAACAATATTTCTCTAACGTTAAATTCTTTCAATAAATGGAGTAAGGAAGCTTTCTTCTTAACTGTCTCAGGGAGACAAGAGTTACTACACCCAACAATAAACTAATTTGCAGATGAATACCCTACATGAAAGTATGTAGGAAAATCCACTAGAAATTAAGAAAGTCTCAGATAACCAAGTAGAGCTGTTCATCAAATGGCGGGGCTCGGGGTTTTTTAATCTGTAGAGAGAAGCATAGTAGGAAAGCCTTCTCTGACATACATGTGTAGTGCAGAGAGTTAGGTCACAGCATCTGCATAGTCCCTAGAGCACCCTTAGCTTCCATACGGCAGGAGACCTCCTTCAGAAGCAACCTCTGGCTAGACAATGGTTAGTTGTAGGTCAGGGCCACAGATATGAGGCCTCAGTCTATGTAAGATGGCCTCCTAATGTGCTGTGTGATTTAAATCTGATTCCATGTGTCCTGTGCTGGAAACTTGGTTACCATCATAAGGTCTCAAGATAAAATGTGATGGAGAACATGACAACTGAAAAGCTGGGGTGTTGCCATGGAAAGGGACAAATGCTATAGATTGGGTGAATACTGGAGACAACCCACACACTGACTTGGCAACAAGTCTCATGCAATTTTCTTTGTTTCTAATGGTAACAGGGTCCTCAAGAGAAGCTAAGAGGTTAGGCTACAGGACTGTGGACATGGAGCCTTCAAAATGATTACGTTTATATATATATATATATATATATATATATATACATATATATATATATATATATATATATATATATATATATATATATATATACATATATATATATATACTCAACCATGGTTATTTTATCATAGCCTTATGAAAAAGAATAATACATTTTACTCTTTCCAGCACATACTCTATAATGAGAAAGACTGTCTATGTTGGTCCTTCCATATATATATTCATTCTTCTGGTTATGCCTGATGGTGTGAGCCTGGGACCTATGTGAGGATCTGAATCATTGATGGAGCAGTAAGGCACATGACCTTGAGACAGGCCACAGAACAGCTATTTGGTGACTGGTGTGGGAAACGACTTCCTGCCATGTCCACAGAGAAGAGCCACAGGACAGATACCAAAGCCCTAAGACCATGGGTCCCCACTCCATGTAACATCCATTGGTGAAGTAACTGGGTTCAGAACTGGGTAGTTGATATTAGGATAACCTGAATTCTGTTCTGGCCACGTCCCACTCTGATATCCAGGCTGAAATTCTCTTCACTGTGAGGGGCAGGAAGCCTCACAAAAACTTTGGAAATAGGTAGTTTTATTTTATTTTCTACATGGACACATTGTGACTCACAAACATGCACAACTGGATCATGTACCAAACACTAGAGAGCAGGGACAGATTCTGCTATCTAAAGCCTGTGTGGTCCTCAACAGACCCTTGGTATTCCTGGTCCTACTCTGTTCCATGTTCCTGGGGAGTTCAGTCTGGGAGGTCATCTATGTGCCCTGTGGACCCTGTCCCAAGAGAGTGACAGGCACTCTAGAGTAATGACTATGGTGTCTTAGCATTCTCTAATGCATTCTGCATTGCATTTAGGCAACACCACAATTGAGCTGTGACACCTCAATGTCCCAGATGTTGTCCCTGCAATATCTTTCAATCAAATCAGACCCAACCTTGAATCCAAAAATCCAGACTCCCCAATGAATTGCAAGGTTATTATTGTTGAATTCTTGTTCTTAGACACCTGGAGGGAAGGGCTATAGCTTGCTGCATCTGTATGGGTGAGCAGGCAAATGGTTTCCTTGAGAGTAAAGTTGTAGCCATCGACATAGCAGCCTGTCTTCTATTTTTTCCTGCAAACAGAAGGCAAAGTGAGTCTTTGGGGGTGAAGCAGACCTAATGCCACACTGATCATGCACTGAGACACCTCCTAGAAAGACCTGCAGCCAATTTGCAATTGCTCTTATATCTGACCAGGACCAGGGAGCCTTTTCCCCAACCTGTTGAGACAAGCTCTGTAAAGAGCCCCAAATCCAGCCAGATGGGAGAAGCCACCTTGGGAGACAACATAGTCCCAGTGGGTCTGAATGGGGAGGAGCAGACAGAGACCCATGTGAGCCTCTGGGCAGCTGGGGCCCCACAAGCAAACTGACTCCTGTCACATGTTGATGATGACCCTCAAATATCTTCAGCTAAAGGCAGGGCTGTAACATACCTGCTCTAGGGACATGAGGGGGTTCACTTTAATTCTACCCTTGAATATTCACATGTGGACTCCACAACGTGGTCTTCAAAGTTCAGAGAACAGGATAACATATGACTTTTTTGGAGCTGGAGTGATAGCCTTGAAAATTGAAGATAAAAGACCTAGGCTAGAGAAGGGTGCCAGGTGCCAAGCTTCTGCAGCTAGACTTGGAAGGCTGTGTCAGGAAGTCTGAGGGAGGCCAAACTCAGGCAGGGTTCTATGGTGGCTTTGCTGAGCTGAGCAGCCAGGGCCAGCTCAGGCAGTCCTAGAGCTCCTTCCTGCCCCATCCTTCTGACATTCTCAATCAGGATTGTCACATATCTGGATTCTCAGTGAAGCTTCAGTGGTGTGCAAGAGCACAAGCATAGCCCCTAACCAGACATATAGAGACTCAGGATGAAAGCAGTTGCATGTGCCTTGTCTTTCTCTGTCAATGTGCTATCAACACATTGCTTGATTTTTTCAGTATTTTCCAGTATTTCAGGGTCATTTTTGTATTGTTTCACGTACTCAACATACTCTTCTGAGGTTCCATTTAAAAAGAGACAAACATCCTCTTTTATAGCTGGGCAAATGCCACAATCTGGAACACAAAGACAAGGTGACCCTCACTTGAATGACCTGCATCAGTATATCCCAGGGGATAGAGGGTGTGAGAGCCTAAATAGCTTGCATCCGTGACCCCAACACAGTAATACCCACCTCCCCCTGAAGTCAGGAGGAGGAGGGCAGCCCCGAGGATCACCACAGCACCAGCAAGCTTCATGATAATGGAGGCAGGTGTTCTTACACAGTTTGGTCCCCTTCTTTAACTGCCCTGTTTGGCTCAGTGGGCAGGGAGGGACCCGTGTCTGAGTCTCTCCATGCTACTCCCAGTACACATCTTGGAACTTACTGAGGGTGTGTGTTTGCATCATTGATTGATATGTATTTTGGCAAGATCCTGGTCAATAACCTATTTCAGCTTGTTTGCCTTCTTAGTGATCTTCTAAAGATATGACAACTGTCACTTGCCATTTGACAGCCAAAAAATAAGTATGACTAGGGAGAGGATTAAATGGTCTCTCAATCAGACTTCCAGAATGAGACCTGTGCCCTCCTCTCACAATGGAAACCTCAAGAGCCATACTCATAGTCAGTTCTAAACAAGCCAAACTTTAGACCACTGGCCATGGGACCCCTGCCCTGTCTTACTTCTTCCTCTAATTCCATATGCTTCGTGCCTTCCCTTGAACCAGGCTCTTCAACGCATGCTTATCCTGCTGTTGTAGGCATCCTTCAATTTGACCTTTTTGTTGTTGGTTGTAGGTTTTTTCTGAGATAAGGTCTCTCTACACAGCCCACACTTCCTAAAGAAGGAAAAAAGAGCTGTCAAAAGAACCCTTTCATGAAGCCTAAAATGGCAATGCCAGGGGTGGCTGTGTATCTCCTATCTGAGTGAATGGGCTTAAGCAGATTGCTTCCAAGGTGTGTGGAGCAGGGGGCCTACCTTCTAGGACCAGGCTGTCCTGAAAATATGTATATCAGGTTATCCTTGGACTCACAGAAGTCTTTGTGACTCTCTCCCATGTGAATAGTGGAATAAAAGGCAAGTAATTTCACTTCTGCCTAAACTTGACTTCTTAAACCCATTGTTGAGGTTTTCTGTTTTGTTTGTTTGTTGCTTTTTAGTTTTAGTTTTTGTTGTTGTTGTTGTTGTTGTTGTCTTTTAAAGAAGATCTTGCTCAGGTTGGTCTTGACCTCATAAACTTCCTGAGAAATGAGTGTGTGGTCCTGCCTGCATGCCTAAATATCTGTCTTCTGTCTGTCGGTCTGTGAGTCTGTCTGTATATCTGTCTGTTTATGTATATATGTTGTAGAGCCAACTTTATTTGGGCCAGGTGTAAATCATTATCAAAATCAGTTAGCAATGAACAGGTATGGTAATTCTCACCTTTGATCTTAGTACTTTGGAGGAAAAGCTTTCCTACCTTGTGAGTTGGCGGACAGTCTGGTCTACACAAAGGGTTGTAGGCTACCCAAAATTACACAAGAGGACCCTGTTAATAAACATCTTTAGTGTGTTCATTAAGTTCTCACTTCAAGTGCCTTGTGCTCATTTTCTCATAACTAAGCAAGGATATTTCAGTTCTGAGCTACCTGGCCCCCTAATTGGTCACTGCCAGACTATGTATTGCTGCTCTAGCTATTCTGACTACTGATCAAAAAGCCTGCATGATGGCCATTTTCAATATTCCACAGCTACCCTGTAAAAATTAGAGTCCAGTCTCAGCTGGAATCCCAAGCTCCTGAAGGCTCAGCATCAGTCCATCTATGCCAGTGTGTCCCATTGATCTTTGCTACCTTTGTGAGTTAGTGGACAGTCTGGTCTACACAAAGAATTCTAGGCTACCCAGATGACCCTTCAACCCCCTCTACCTGGGCCAGTAGGGGAGCATTTACCACTGCACAGTGACATAAGGCGACTGTTGGGAAGGGTGCTAAGAGTCAAGGTTGTGGTAGGCCCCCTGCTCCACCCATCTTGGAAGCAGACTGCTTAAGCTCATTCACTCAGAAAGGACATACACTGGCCACTCTGGCATTGCCATTTTAGGAATGCCATTTTCTTCATGAAAGGTTTCTTTTGACAGCTCTTTTGTCCTTCTTTAGGAAGTGTGGACTGAACAAATAACAATGGAGGAGGCTTAAGACAGCAGAGCAAAGCCTGAGGCAGACTTGTAAAGGCTGAAGGGTCAGCAGGATGAGCTGTGAAGTAGGCCAAGAGTCTTACTGCTCTATGGTAGCTTAAGCATTTGATGGGGGAAATGCAGGAGAGAGTAGGTAGGGTCATAGAATGAAGAGAGGGCAGAGGCAGATTCTGAAGAAGAACACAAGGTATCCAGAGGACAGGATAATTAGACCTCAATTGCCAGAAGTGGTCTAAGCAATTGTACAGTCTTTGGAGACTACACTAAGGCCTGGAGACTCATCATGGCAGAGTGCCAGAAAGGCTCATCTTCCTGTCCATGCTGTGGAGGATCTGCAGCACAGGTAGTCATCAGGGTCCCATGCTTTTAAGAGGAATTCTCAGGACAGTATACCACTGCTGCCTCTACAACCTGCTACCTGTTGGAGATAGTCCCTTGCTGCTGTCTATTCAAATGCTAAGTACTGGGACTCAGGGAATGGAACCCCCCAAACCTCCAACTTCTTGCCAATCTCTTTAACAAATTCTCACATACACCAGATGTTGCTTAGTAAATCAGTTCACCTAAATCTCTGACTATCTAAGAAAATGTGACTGCCAGGCAATGATAGAGAGAAGAGAGGTATGTGGGGCTTTTTTTCCCCCTGGGATGGGTGTCACATATAAGCATTATAAGGCAAGAGAAGAGGAGAGAATTAAAGGAAGAAGATGGAGACAGGGGAAGGCTCCACTAGGGCCTGATGACTCAGAAGCACATGACCAGGAGCTGTGGACCATGAGTACAAGCTGATGGAGCAGAAATAACCCTGGGCAACACTTAAATAGCAATTAACATCAGGCCTATAGATTGTATGCAAGTCAAAATAGTATACAACCTGTCTGATCTAGGTTTACAGCTCATCAAATAATATACAAATATTTGTGTGTTTTATAGAGGCTAGCTACAATATGTATTTCATTTATAGCCACATTCAGCTCCTTGTTGTGAAACATTGTGAGCAATGAAGACGCAGAAGCCAGCCTGGGAGAGCATCCCGCTACCTGAGCAAAAGTTTCCTTTGTGATTGAGGGGATCCCACACAGGTAACTGGGACACACCTGCCACAACTTCCCACAAGTGAGGACCACAGGTGAGAAGCACTGTTTTCATCTCTTTACTTTGGACTTTGCCAGTCATCTGATTGCTCTGTCTACACCTGAACCTGGAATTTACCATTTAACCAGTGTTTTTATTATTTATTGAGTCTCTACATTTGGTATGACACTACTTTTCCATAATTGTGACCCAAGAGGGAACCAGAGCTTTCATATGCTCTGCCCTCACTGCCTGAAATGCTTTTCCTTCATATTCCTGGAAAATCTGTCACCTAAATCCCCAGACTGCATCAATAACCAACATATCAGAGGGAAGCTACAGCTTTCGCCATGTTTAAGGCAAAAACCAAACACCCACATTGAGCCTTTGTCCCCACTGTGTCAGGACTGAGGAATGTATGTTAGGTCTTTGAGAAGGAATGTAGAGCCTCTGCTCTAAGTCTTCCACAATCCCATGTTGCCTTTCTGCAGTTCACCCTGTGTTCAGATAACACAATTCCCTGGCTACCTGAAGTTGCCCTATTCTCTACCTTCAAGATTCCAGGCCATGAAGCAAATTAAACTCTTTCCTATATACATGACCTAGTCTTGGGTCATTTGTCATAGCAAGACAACCTGAATTACAACCCTACAGTCCACATGGATCACTCATATATAAGAAGACACTTGACGTTCACCATACCAAAGGCTCTGAATCCTGTTTCCTCTTCTATAGCTCCCCTTTCCTTGGCTGATGTTTGGTGTTATTTAGATGTCTGAAGGCTCAGTAGAGCAAAGCTTTCCTCTCTCCCACAGTCAGCACACATAGGAGGTCTTCACAAATGCTGGTTAGACTGGCCAAAGGGCTATCTTACTTCTCTCAAGTCTATAAACAAGACCCTACTTAAAACACACAACACTATCTTGTCATATAATGCAGCCTTGGTTTCAAACTACTCTTCCCACATGCTTAGTTACATAAGTGTTTGTGCTTAAGTAGTTTGATTGGTATTTAATTTTAAAAGTAAAGATTATATGTGTTTTGATAAGGCACAATTAAGTAGTTTGTTGTAAAATGCACTTGACTGTCACAATCTATACAGCACACGGTGACAGAATGAACTTTGCAGAAGACTTAAAGAGTCCAACGCCTTTGAATTTTACTGGTTATCTGAACCAAACAGGATTTACCTCCTGTTACTGTTTGGTCAATTAGGTGCCAAGTACTGAGATCTAATTCTGAGCTCTCTGCTCGGTCTACTTGTTTTTATAACCTTGCATGTCCTGAGGGCTGAGATGGCCTGTAGAATGTGCCCACTGGGGGCTTCTCTGTTCTGCACAGGGATGGGAATGGAGACAAGGGCATCATGTGGTTAAGCAAGTGTCTAGTTCCTAGTGACCCGATGCTACTCTGATTTGATCATCGTGTTGTATCACTGTAACAGTAATCTTAAATAAGACACGTGACATTTATATCTGTATGAACAAAGTGGCCAGAGAAAGACAGTGAGGGCCTTCAGTTGCTCTCCACCATGACATGTGTGTATATACATTATATCTGTGTATTGATACATATATGCATATGTGTGTGCTTACTTGACATTTTATTTAGGTTGAATGTATGTGTATGGAGATTGTGCCTGCATGAGTGTCTTATGAAATACTGAATGCTTTCCCTGTGGAGGTCACAGTAAAGCACTGGATCCTCTGCAACTGGAGTTACAGATGGTTGTTAGCTATCATGTGAGTACTGGGAAGTAATTCTGTGTCCTTTTTATAGCTGAGACCACCTTATATTTTTTGAGACAGGACCTCTTACTGGAGCTTGCTAATGGCTAGATGGACTGGCCAGTAAGCTCTCTGGTGCTAGAGTTACAATGGGTCACTTTATGCCTAGCTGTCCTATAAGTTCATAGGGTTGGAAACCATGGATTCAAGAGTGTATGCCAAGCAACTACTTCACTTACTGACCTGTTCCCCAAGCTCACCCTGCTGCTTTCTTGAGAACATATAGCTCACAGTGTAGGACTGAAGAGGAGTCTGCTCCCAGGAGAAACATCTACAGATCCTCTGGAATTCTTCTGTGAGATGTAAGAACACTGACTTTCATCCATGCTCATTTATATGCCACAAAACCATTCACAACAGCATGGTTTTATAGGTTATTTCAAAATTCTAGTACAATCCAATATCATGTAGTTTAGTTGTTTTGTACAAATTGTTTTATATTTGTCAATTAGGAGCCAGTTCATGCCTCCTCATTCCAGTTTCCACAGAAAATTCTAGTTGTCTGTTCATGTGTTTGTTTACTTGTGTATTTGCCTGTGTGTGGACAGTGGTACTAAGATGTGTGTGTGTGTGTGTGTGTGTGTGTGTGTGTGCATGTATGCATGTGCATGTGAAGGTCAGATGATAATTTGGAGGAGTTAATTCTCTTGCTCTACCAGGTGGTTTCTGAGATTTGAACTCAGGTCATCGCCTTCAATCACTGCACCTTTAATCACTGAGCGATCTCATCTTTCCATACAATTTTTTGAGACCAAGTCTCTTATTGAACATGAGGCTCACATGGAATTAGACATGTATACCAACACTCTTATGGGTCCTAGGGATTTGAACAATGGACCTTATGCTTGTAAAATAAGCAATTGTACACTGAGCTATCTCTTTGGTGGCTAATGTTTATGTGTGCAATGCTGTAAGTTAATCCTAGGACTTTGCACATGCTAAAAAAACTATTCTGCCACTGTTGTAGAGAACTATTGACAAAATGACAGGTGAGAAGCAACATTTCTAATCACAGTTTGAAGAGGTACAGTTCATCACAGTCAGTTAGGCACAGTGAAGGAACTTGAGGTGGTTGGTCTCATCTATAATCAGGAGGCAGATAGGCATGAATGGTTCTACTCAGCTTGCTTACCTCTGTCTCTGAAACATAGTACATGCTTCCCCATAAAAGTAAGTCTACCTAACTCAATTGACCACGCATAAAAAAGCCCAGTCGGAACTTTGTTTCTATGCCAACATTCAACCCAGTCAGAATGATCATCAAGATTAACCATCACACACTGCAAACAGGGTGAGCCTAAATTTAAGATCTTCCTGTCATAAGAAACATGAACTACCACACAGAGATGTCAATCATATCTTTGCTGGAAATGTCTTCCTTAGGGTAAGTATGTTGTTCTAAACTTGAGACAGACTATGCACACAACACTTCCTGTGCCTGTGAAGCAGTGTAGTATACAGGCAGGCAGTTCATAGTAGCTTGAGGGGTGTTGGACAGCAGAGTTCATGTTCATGGTTGAATACCTCACTCTACCATGCACTGCTCTCATCACATGGACAATACTGTTCAAACCTCTTTAAGACATGGTTCCTAACAGAGCTGAGAGTGGACAAGGTGAACATGACAACAGGAATGAGCGACTATGCAGTGAAGCACAATTTGTGGTACAAAAGCATCATCAGCCCCCAAGGATGTTCACACTGCCAAAGAGCTGGTGACTACCCTGGCTGAGTGTCAAAGAGAGGTAGATGGTGCCTCCTTGTTCTAAGCTTTCCAATACAAAGGTCTCAGTAGCTTGGACAATGGGATCAAGCATAGGTAAGGAGTTTGACAAGGAAGCACAGGTGACAAGTGAAACAGGACCACATGTCATTTTGTTCAGCACATGGGCTGCTTGCAAAGATCAGCTTTAAACCATCTTTGGCAAAGGTACAAACAACTTCTCTCCAGAAACTGCTGACATCTGGCTGTCTCAGGTTGTTTGTTCTTCAGAATGGGAGAGGCCCCATGCTGCTGCCTCTGTGCAAGTTGAAAGGAGATCCACAGGTGCTAGGCTCTTTCCCAAATGGTGTTTGGAACTCCTGGAGGCATGTTTGTGGATGGGTGTGGCTGGGCTCAGAGCTATAATGGTTTATAAAGAAGAGGATCTGCACTGTGAGGAGCATTTAGCACTCTTGACCATGAATGGGACACTTCTTCTGCTGGACTTTCTGGTGACTGGAGAACTGAACTTCCAGACAAGTGAGAGTGGTACCCTTTTTCACCCCATTTCAGTCCCATGGAGATATCTAAATGTGGGCCTGAGACAGACCTAGGTGTCCTCCGGAGGCCACTGGCAAGGAGCTGCAAAAGCAATTCATGCTTTCTGCACTGAGTTAGAACTGTTAGGTTTGTGGGATATGGAGACAGAGGTATGCTGGTGATGATACTCATGATTAAGGGACCTTAAATGCACAGTTGTTGGTGAGGCAAGTGTTGGGCTTATGTGAAGGTCAGATATCAAGGTCTGTCCTTTATGGGTGTTTTTCTGCTAGATCTGTGTATCTCATGTAAACCATGTTTTTTCTGGGAGGCTGAAGCCTTTGGGAGGGTTTGAATATTGCCCGAGCTTTTGTCCCCGCTGGCAAGAACACACTCAGGACAACCGGAATCTTCTGCAGCAAAGCTTTATTGTTTACTTCTCAGGAAGACCCCGACCCCAGAAAATAAAGTCGCTGATATAGCCCTCAGCCATGGCGTTTCAGCACCTGATATGGCTTGTCAGCTCCTGATTTGTTGCTCGCCCATCACCCAATTACTACGCCCCAAAATGGGCAGTGACTAGGCGTGAGTTCACTATCACACCTGCATACAAGGCTTGTTTACTAGTTAGGCACAGCAGAGGCCAGCACCATCTTATAATGGCAATTTCACGTGGCTCGCGATTGCTTGCTGCGCGACTCTCCACATTTGACTATGAGAAAAGTCAGTTAAGGCATTTGTAGATGCTGCAAGGAACATTGACCCTCTGCTTTGACCATCCCATTGTCTTTTAATGGTGTTTTTCTCTCTGTGTTTGTAGCAGAAGCATGTGTTCCTTTCTTCTAAGTCTATTCAAGTGTTGTCTCTGGAAGTAGGCTGTGGATGTATCAAGAACTCCAGGCATTCAATGCTACTGCAGAGGAAAAGGTGGCCTTGGAAAAAATCCAGGGCTGCTATAGAGAGGAAAGTTTAAGAAACATACTTCTGAAGCACAAAATTATGGTAATTTTCTCCCTACCTCCACTCACCCATGCAACAGATGCTGTAAGGCTGTGTACAAGTGATAGATGCAACCATTACTACATGTCAGGTGACCTGCAACTGAGAACTGAAACCCTTGCCCCCAGTAGTACATGTAAAGCAGCATGCCATGTAAACAGCCAGCCTGTTCCTTGCATGATCCTGCAGCTCACTCCCACATGCTGGTTAAACATGGGGCTCTCACCCATGGTAGGTAGATGGAGTCCTTGGGATAGCCTCTGCACTGGTTTGGTACTCCCAGCTCTACACTAAGATGCTTGAAATTTCTCACCAGTGTCTTTTTTGGAACCTCTCTGGGGTCTATTATTCCCCAGCCATCGATGAATCCCATTTCTGCAGGCATCATCTGTGCTAAAACAAAACCTCCCACTATGTCTGAAATGCCACCCCATCCCAGGACTGCCTAAAGTTCCTCACCACTATTGTCACCTGTCCTTCCTTGTTTCAAGCATAACTAGATTGCAGAGATGTATATTTTGAACAGTGCAGCTCTCACCCTACTTCCCAAAGTATTTTACTTGAGTATCAGGTCTTGAAAAACAACAGTGCTATCCAAAATTATTTTTCTCTAGCAAGTCCAAATGGGGGGCATATTTTTAACATGGTTATGCAGCCAATGTGCCCGTAGAGAGGTGCTCAGGTATGTGAGATATCACCAAACTCATACTCAGCTGTACTGTCCCTCTCTAGAACTAGCCCCCACTATGCTTTCCAGAACCTTCTCCTCTTCTTCTCTGCCTGACTATGGTGGTTTTCAGGCTTCCTACTGAAGGGTGTGAGTGGGTTCCAATTCCCTTGCGGCAAAATGTGTTACTGGAGAGAGACCTGAATCACTGTATGGGATTTTCTTTGCTGTGCATGAGGATCAGTCTCCTTGTGGGTAGTTGGGGTACCCTGCTGAGGTCCTGTACCTTGCCTATAGCCAACACTATCCTGCTCTGCCTTATTGTTTTCCAGGAAGCCATGGACGCCAGCCCAGAATGCCAGGCACACTATAGAAGGGACACCGTAAAATCCTTTTTAGACTATCTTTTCAAGCTATTAGGATAATAGATGTTAATGTGTTTGGGGCAACCCATCTTTGCAACATGTCTGATCAAAGTGCCATCTTGCTGACCTGTCCTCTTTCTCTCCTGTAGTTGGATTCTTGATCCTGTACTTTCATCATCCAGTCTCTTAGACTGATTCAAATAAATGCTTGCAGCTCTGTTCTGTGACCTGTGTCTATGTGCTAAACAAGGTCTTCAGAGGATCTAGGAGATACTGAGATAAATGACTTGTATAGTCACTGAGAGCAGCGTGACTGCTCCTGATTAGCCAGGTGATCATGAGAGAGACTTTCTGGTCTCCTTTTTTGTTAATGTGTAGACCAGGCTAGCCTGGAACTTACAGAGATCCAAAACCCTCTTCCTCCCGAGTGCTGGGATTGTAGATGTGAGCCCCCATGCTCAGTTTACTGGAGTTCTGTGAGACTCTGGAGACTGGGATTGTCTGAGGGAAAATAGCATGTAAGTAGCCACAGGATTCACCAGGTTGTCGGAATAGTAAAGAAATGGAGAAACACTTGCCTCATATGTTGTCCCCGGGCTGTATCACAAAACTATGAAATCCTTGTGTCCAGTTATAAAAGGAGAGTAACGCAGAGATCACAAGGGTGTGCTTCTCAGATAATCTTGGTCTGATAGTGACATTTACCATTTGTCACACCCTGGCCAATATAGCAGTTTCTAAGACAGTGATGGTTACACTCTGAGACCCTACCTCGAAAACAAAACCAAGGGTCTGAAGAGTTGACTCAGGAGTTAAGAATGCTGGTTGCTCTTCCAGAGGTCCCAAGTTCAATTCCCAGCAACCACATGAAGGATCAAAACCATCTGTGACCCACTTCATGTGTGTCTGAAGACAGCAACAGTTTACTCATATTCATAACATAAATAAATAAATCTTTAAAAGAAACCCAGAACTTAATAATATACAAAAAAAATTCAATGAGGAAAGAAACAGGAGTCAATGCCCAACATGAGGAAAGAGTGAAGCACTTGGAAGAAGGTTCAATGGGTAGAGTGCTTCAGTGCATTATTGGGATCCTGAGTTTGACTCCCAGAACCCATGTAAAGTCAGACTTGTTAGCATGTGCCTAGAGTCCTAGTGCTCCTGTTGAGAGATTAGAGGGCTCAGGTAAATTATCAAAAGTTTGTAGAACACCTACCCTGGCATTCCACAATATCAGAAATCCAGAGGCCTGTACTAAACAATGGCTCAAAATTGCCCTACGATCTCTACATGCATGCTGTGCCATATGTATGCCTGCTCCTTCTTATACACTCAAACACAAAACAGCAACCCAACAAGTAAAAGGGAGAGAGGAATGGAGAGCTGTTTAAATTAAAATGATGAACTCCATTTGTTAAAATTGGCATACAACATAGTAACACAACTCTTATTCTGTATATTAGCGGCAAAAATGGAGAAGACACATTGAAGAGAGCAAGTGCTGTTGAGCAGGCTGAGGGACTGAAAATTATACAAAAAAGACACATTGGTCAGTGTTTAAGACTGACAAGCATGGAGCCATTGCTCTGTCCATCTGTTTCCTGATGTGACATGACAACACCTAGGGCTTTCTAAAGAAGGCTGACTTACCCTTACCCTGTGGAAGGTCAAATGGCCTTCCCAGGGTCAAAGCTCTCTAGGCAAACCAATGACTCTGAGAAAACAGAACATCTTCACTTTTAACACCCTATCCAGTATTTTTCCAAAATACCACCTCAGGACTAAGCCTGGTCCCAAATCTGAAACCTGTTTAGCTTATTCAAACCAGTAAATCCAAGAACAGTTTCCTGTGCCCAAGGAGTCCCCAGGAAAGGGGGAGGCCTCTTCCCCATGTTTTTCTGTCTCCCACTCAACAATATTGTGCCTGACATAGCATTGCGTGGCATGACATATGTACCTTCTCTTGATATATGTAGGTAGTTTGTTCCTTCCTTTTTGACTTGCTTGTTCCATCATATCTAGAAGATAAACTCTCACATGTACAAATGAGCCATGCAGGCCTTTGATGCCTGAATATTGACACACAGAAGAGAGAAACAGGTTAATGAATGCACAGAGCAGCTTTATTTACAACAGTCCCAACCTGAAGGCAGCAAAAGCCCTTGGACTAATGACAAAGGGGAAATCACCTTACAATACACAATCCCACACTTATATTAATGGAAAATCCTCATGGTTGTACACAAATCAGTGATAATTATTTTATTTTCAAGATCTTCTGAAAGGGGAAAACAAATCAATGAATACCCTGATGGGCAGTTAGGAAAGGGGTGACTATAAGGGGTCACATTAGGAGCAGTGAAATTGATCATTATCAGGACTACAGTGATTTCTTGTTTTTGTACATTAAATAACACCTACCATGCCAGTCAGTGGTGGAGCAGGCCTTTAATTGCAGCACTTGGGATGTAGAAGCAGAAAAATCTCTGTGCTTGTGTCCAGCCTGGTCAATAGAGAGACTTCCATGGAAGCCAGGGCTACACATAATCACCCTGACTCACAATACAAAACCACTAACACCATTAACATGTCTCTCATATTTTATAATTTATACACAGTAGAAGGCACAGAAATTCTGCCTCAACCAAGCTTTAATAAAAGAAATGTTTCAGTACAAAAGAATTATTTTTAAAACCATCACAAGAATCTGATTTCTTCTATCTATTATAAAACCAGAGTTTGACCAATGCCACTGCTCCTACTATTGGAAGAGATTCCTACTTTGACCAGAGCAAAGCATCATGAACAGTAATAACTGACTTTGAATTCCAAGTCAAGGGAGAACAGAATTAAAATCAAATATAATTAGCCCCAGGGCTATCTATAACAGCCTTCTTGGTTTTGCTGCCCTCAATTTTTACTAATTAAACATTGTGTTTGGATATATTTGTGTCAAGCTGTAATGTGCTTATTCTATACCTGATATCATTGAAGGAATATACATGAAGTCCTATGTGTTAGGTTTCAAATACTGTTCAACATGATACATACCAGGTCCCAGGAGTGAGCAAGCTTCAGTCACAGGATTTATAGTGATAGACCTTTTGAGGGGGTTTTATGCAGATTACAAGAGCAACATGGCTAATAACCCCTCTCACATATATGACCTCCATAGCTTATATCTCCATGCTTATGTCAATATATGGGTGATGGCTATATAACAAAGGCCACTTTGGCAATCATTTTTGCTTCCAGGCATTAAGCTGTCTCTATAGGTCACACACTCCATGAACTTCAAGGTCTTACTCCAAAGTAAATCTTCTCCCATCGAAGGAGGGAGAGCCAGTACCTCAAGGTCTCCTTCAGTGTGAGCTCTTTAATATATGAAGAGGATGACTTTTTGTGATGGTTTGTATATGCTTGGCCCAGGGAGTGGCACTATTAGTAGGTATGGCTCTGTTGGAGTAGGTGTGGTCTTGTTGGAGTAGGTGTGTCACTGTGGAAATGGGCTTTAAGAATTCATCCTAGCTGTCTTAAAGCCAGTATTGTGCTAGCAGACTTTAGATGAAGATGTAGAACTCTCAGCAACTCCTGTACCATGTCTGCCTGAATGCTGCCATGTTCCTACTTTTATGATAATGGACTGAACTTCTGAACCTGAAAGTCAGCCCCAATTCAGTGCTGTTTTTATAAGAGTTGCCTTGGTCATGGTGTCTGTTCACAGTTGTAAGACCCTAACTAAGACACTTTTAAAACAGAGACATGGGTGTGATGTGGAGATGGAGCAGAGACTGAGGGAATGACCAACCAATAATGGGTACAATTTGAGATCCATCCCATGGGCAAGTATCAGTCACTCACACTATTAATGATATTCTAATCTGCTTGCAGACACGAGTCTAGTACAGCTGTCCTCTGAGAAGGTCCAAATAGCATCTGACTCTTACAGGTTCAGGCACCCACAGCATAACAGTGGATGCTTCTTGGGTACTCCTATAGAACAGGAGGAAGGAATGCTGGGAAGGTACAGAATTGTAAACTCATTAAGTTATCATAGACGAGAAAATAAATTGCCAATTATAACAGACTGGATATTATAGGTGTATATAATACCTTATGATTTTCATAATTGTCATAATGTTATTCAATTTATATCTATGAGAAAGGAGCCATTTATTCAACAAAAAGGTGAATTTTTGAGGTTTTGTCTTGCTGTCTGTTGTAATGCTAAGGGTAGACTCTCCACCCACCCAAGAACTGGAGTCTGCATGTAGACCTGTGATTCTCCCCCCAAGTTATTTCTGATTGGTAAATAAAGATGCCAACAGCCAATAACTGAGCATAAGAGACATAGAGGTGGTTTGGGTTTCATTGGATTTGGACTGGAAGAGGATCTATGGGAGAAGAGATGATGCAAGGGAAGAAGCCGCCACATCCAAGTTTTCCCCAATGTATGAGTAAGAAACTCAACCTCAGTGTCCTCATAGAGTCCAATAGAGAACAACTTTGCTGACTGACTACCTTAAAACCAACTAAGAAAAAAAATCCGTTTTGTTTTGTAATACTGCTTGCCACTGATATTTTTGAACATTAATTAAAAAAAAGCAATCTGAAAAAAAGTCCAGAAGACATCCTTGTGGAGAGCTCTTAGGACCACTTCTAGAAACTTGGCAGTAATTTTATATTGGATAAGGACAGAAAAGTAGACTCAGATATGTTGATCATACTAATATGCCCCTAGAAACAGTGATGTTGGTACTTTTCTTTATTACCTTACTTTTTCCTTAACCTTGAACATATCTTATTACTTGCATATCATTAAAATGGTATATAAAATCAGACTGGGAAAATATAAACTTACTCCAGCATCAGAATTGGCTGCAGTCATGTTATAATGTTGTCTAATTGTCTTTTGTTCTTTTTTGGTCATCACTCCCTCCCTGTAGAACCCATTGACTATCTGAGGTGGCTTGGTCACGTACTTAGACATAATATAATTCCAAGACACCATGTTCCTCTTTGCTAAGCAATGTCTAGAAACAACTGTTCTGTGGGGACTGGGTCTGCATCTTTTTTAGTTTCCCTTTTTCTTTATTGAGACAGGGTTTTTTTATGTAGCTCAGGCTGTCTTGGAACTCACCACAGATACCTTGATGAACTCAAAATCACAGAGATATTCCTTCCTCTCCATAATGGTACTGGGACTAAGGGTGTGAACTAATACTGACTGCCAGAACCTTTTGTTATATCAAGGTCATGATAACATTGTATACAGAACATTGATCCTGGCATATTCACTTGAGGTATGTAGCTTTATTTGACATTTTGTTTCTTTGTTTGTTTGCCTGATGTATTTTCATTATTGATTTTCAAAAGATTTTTTTAAATATATGTTTGTCTAGGTTGTGGTGGTACAAGCCTTTATACCCTGCACTTGAGAGGCAGAGGCAGGCAGATATTTGATGTTGAGTTCACCCTGGTCTACAGAGTGAGTAGCAGGACAGACATCCTTTGATGCACCAGGAAGGGTCCCTTCCAACAGGAGTCCAGCAACTGTTCTGATGCCTCCTTTTGTAGAGATGTTCACCAGTCTGGAAGTGGTAAGGGGTCTGGGCATTCCTGGAACAGTTAAGGTAGACAATTTGGGCCAAATAACATGTTTTATTTAATGAAGGGCTTGGAGCCTCAAAAAGATGTTCCTATCAGTGAGTTGGAATAACTCCAGGGAGGGCCCACTCAACACCAAGGGAATTGAGGTACCATCAGAATCTCAAAAGAGAACAGGTTAAAATGGTAGGGGTCTTAAGGGCTCAGAACTGGGCCAGGGGAAAAGGAACCTCCCAGTCAGTGCCAGTCTCCAAGGACAATTTATTCATCACACAAATAGTTCAACCCTGCCAGGAGCAGAGACAGTCCAAGTCCAAGAACACAGAGCAAGACAATCAACTCAGTTTTCCCCTCCATGTGTGCAGAAAACAGGTTATAGGGTTTCAAATACTGGGTCAGTTGCAGCTGATACTGTGTCTGGCCAATTCCAGAAGGAGCAGAGTCCTTTAGACTCACTAGGATTAGTACCCAGCATCTTTTTCCACTGAGAAAACTTTATAATTTTGATATTTTCTTTCCCATGGTCTTTCACTTTTCAAGTTTCACATTTCCTTTTCCGTGGTCTTTCACTCTCTTTTTACATGTCTTACCTTCCCTATGAACATACAAGTACTGTCCAGAGTTCCTGTAATTGTACAGTGGAGGAAGAGCAGATGTTATATGGAACAGAAGAAGATGGACATGCACAGAGCCTGTCTTTGGTGATTTGTAATTAAAGTGGTTGACTGTGTTGTAATGCTACCAGAAACCTTTCCAGTGACTTTGCGGTTTTAATGGAAAAGCAAAGGTGGGGCCATAAGTCGTTTTGCACCTTCAAACCTCATTTGAAGAAGATACTTGGAGCACGGGGGTCTGCCCGGCCTGAGAGGTTTGTGGCACAGGCGCCGTCGGGAGCCTTCTTGGCTCCGGGACTCCGCGGAGGGCAGGCTGCACGGGTGACCGTGTGGAATACAGAGTGCCAGCCGTTTCTGGGACGGGCGAGAGTCGCAGAGCTTCTGGGCGGCGCCATCTTCAGCTCCAGACAGCCGGCCACCTTCCCGGTGAGAGCACGGGGGTCTGCCCGGCCTGAGAGGTTTGTGGCACAGGCGCCGGCGGGAGCCTTCTTGGCTCCGGGACTCCGCGGAGGGCAGGCTGCACGGGTGACCGTGTGGAATACAGAGTGCCAGCCGTTTCTGGGACGGGCGAGAGTCGCAGAGCTTCTGGGCAGCGCCATCTTCAGCTCCAGACAACCAGCCACCTTCCCGGCAAGAGCCACAGAGCTTCTGAGGCAGCGCCATCCTCAGCTCCAGACGGCCGGCCTCCTTCTGGACAAAAGCCACAGAGCTTCTCAGGCGGCGACATCTTCGACTCCAGACAACTGGCCACCTTCCTGGCCAAAGCAACACAGCTTCTGGGAAAGATCCTGTTTTGGGCCTTCACCTTCAGCCAGGAGGATGTCCAAACACCAGATAACTGTACACCTTCCCTGAAAGAGGAGAGCTTGCCTACAGAGACTGCTCTGACCACTGAAACTCAGAGAAGAGAGCTTGTCTCCCACGCCTGCTCATAGAGGGTAACAAAATCAACAGAGGAACAATCTCTTAACAAAGACAACTATAACAACTAACTCCAGAGATTTCCAGATGGCGAAAGGTAAACGTAAGAATCCTACTAACAGAAGCCAGGACCACTCACCATCATCAGAACCCAGAACGCCCACTTCGCCCAATCCAGGACACCCTAACACACCTGAAAAGGTAGACCTGGATTTAAAAGCATATCTCATGATGATGGTAGAGGACATAAAGAAGGAATTCAATAACTCACTTAAAGAAATACAGGAGAACACTGCTAAAGAGTTACAAGTCCTTAAAGAAAAACAGGAAAACACAACCAAACAGGTGATGGAAATGAACAAAACCATACTAGACCTAAAAAGGGAAGAAGACACAATAAAGAAAACACAAAGTGAGGCAACGCTGGAGATAGAAACCCTAGGAAAGAAATCTGGAACCATAGATGTGAGCATCAGCAACAGAATACAAGAGATGGAAGAGAGAATCTCAGGTGCAGAAGATTCCATAGAGAACATCGGCACAACAATAAAAAAAAATGGAAAATGCAAAAAGATCCTAACTCAAAACATCCAGGAAATCCAGGACACAATGAGAAGACCAAACCTACGGATAATAGGAGTGGATGAGAATGAAGATTTTCAACTCAAAGGACCAGTAAACATCTTCAACAAAATTATTGAAGAAAACTTCCCAAATCTAAAGAAAGAGATGCCCATGTACATACAAGAAGCCTACAGAAACTCCAAATAGACTGGACCAGAAAAGAAATTCCTCCCGACACATAATAATCAGAACATCAAATGCACTAAATAAAGATAGAATACTAAAAGCAGTAAGGGAAAAAGGTCAAGTAACATATAAAGGCAAGCCTATCAGAATTATATCAGATTTTTCACCAGAGACTATGAAAGCCAGAAGAGCCTGGACAGATGTTATACAGACACTAAGAGAACACAAATGCCAGCCCAGGCTACTATTCCCAGCCAAACTCTCAATTACCATAGATGGAGAAACCAAAGTATTCCACGACAAAACTAAATTCACCCATTATCTCTCCACGAATCCAGCCCTTCAAAGGATAATAAAAGAAAAAAACCAATACAAAAACAGGAACCACGCCCTAGAAAAAAAACAAGAAGATAATCCCTCAACAAAACTAAAAGAAGACAGCCACAAGAACAGAACGCCAAATTTAACAACAAAAATAACAGAAAGCAACAATTACTTTTCCTTAATATCAATGGTCTCAACACCCCAATAAAAAGACATAGACTAACAAACTGGCTACACAAACAAGACCCAAAATTTGCTGCTTACAGGAAACTCATCTCAGAGAAAAAGATAGACACTACCTCAGAATGAAGGGCTGGAAAACAATTTTTCGAGCAAATATGAAGAAACAAGCTGGAGTAGCCATCCTAATATCTGATAAGATTGACTTCCAACCCAAAGTCATCAAAAAAGACAAGGAGGGGCACTTGATAGTCATCAAAGGTAAAATCCTCCAAGAGGAACTCTCAATTCTGAATATCTATGCTCCAAATACAAGGGCAGCCACATTCATTAAAGAAACTTTAGTAAAGCTCAAAGCACACATTGCACCTCACACAATAATATTGGGAGACTTCAACACACCACTTTCACCAATGGACAGATCATGGAAACAGAAACTAAACAGGGACACAGTGAAAGTAACAGAAATGATGAAACAAATGGACTTAACAGATATCTACAGAACATTTTATTTTAAAACAAAAGGATATACCTTCTTCTCAGCACGTCATGGTACCTTCTCCAAAATTGACCACATAATTGGTCACAAAACAAGCCTCAACAGATACAAAAATATTGAAATTGTCCCAAACATCCTATCAGATCACCATGGACTAAGGCTGATATTCAATAACAAAATAAATAATAGAAAGCCAACATTCATGTGGAAACTGAACAACATTCTTCTCAATGATACCTTGGTCAAGGAAGGAATAAAGAAAGAAATTTAAGACTTTTTGGAATTTAATGAAAATAAAGCCACAACATACCCAAACTTATGGGACACAATGAAAGCATTCCTAAGAGGAAAACTCATAACGCTGAGTGCCTCCAAAAAGAAACTAGAGAGAGCACACATTAGCAGCTTGACAACACACCTAAAAGGTCTAGAAGAAAAGGAAGCAAATTCACCCAAGAGGAGTAGAAGGCAGGAAATAATCAAACTCAGGGGTGAAATCAACCAAGTAGAAACAAGAAGAACTATTCAAAGAATTAACCAAACGAGGAGTTGGTTCTTTGAGAAAATCAACAAGATAGATAAACCCTTAGCTAGACTCACTAGAGGGCACAGGGACAAAATCCTAATTAACAAAATCAGAAATGAAAAGGGAGACATAACAACAGATCCTGAAGAAATCCAAAACACCATCAGATCCTACCACAAAGGCTATACTCAACAAAACTGGAAAACCTGGACGAAATGGACAAATTTCTGGACAGATACCAGGTACCAAAGTTGAATCAGGATCAAGTTGACCATCTAAACAGTCCCATATCCCCTAAAGAAATAGAAGCAGTTATTAATAGTCTCCCAGCCAAAAAAAAAAAAAAAAGCCCAGGACCAGATGGGTTTAGTGCAGAGTTCTATCAGACCTTCAAAGAAGACCTAATTCCAGTTCTTCACAAACTATTCGACAAAATAGAAACGGAAGGTACTCTACCGAACTCATTCTATGAAGCCACAATTACTCTGATACCTAAACCACAAAAAGACCCAACAAAGATAGAGAGCTTCAGACCAATTTCCCTTATGAATATCGATGCAAAAATCCTCAATAAAGTTCTTGCTAACTGAATCCAAGAACACATCAAAACAATCATCCATCATGACCAAGTAGGTTTCATCCCAGGGATGCAGGGATGGTTTAATATATGGAAATCCATCAATGTAATCCATTATATAAACAAACTCACAGACAAAAACCACATGATCATCTCGTTAGATGCTGAGAAATCATTTGACAAAATCCAACACCCATTCATGATAAAAGTCTTGGAAAGATCAGGAATTCAAGGCCCATACCTAAACATATTAAAAGCAATCTACAGCAAACTAGTAGCCAACATCAAAGTAAATGGTGAGAAGCTGGAAGCAATCCCACTAAAATCAGGGACTAGACAAGGCTGTCCACTCTCGCCCTACCTATTCAACATTGTACTTGAACTCCTAGCCAGAGCAATTCGACAACAAATGGAGATCAAGGGGATACAAATTGGAAAAGATGAAGTCAAAATATCACTTTTTGAAGGTGATATGATAGTATATATAAGTGACCCTAAAAATTCCACTAGAGAACTCCTAAGCCTGATAAACAGCTTCAATGAAGTAGCTGGATATAAAATTAACTTACACAAGTCAATGGCCTTTCTGTATACAAAGGATAAACAGGCTGAGAAAGAAATTAGGGAAACACCATTCTCAATAGTCACAAATAATATAAAATATCTTGGCGTGACTCTAACTAAGGAAGTGAAAGATCTGTATGATAAGAACTTCAAGTCTCTAAAGAAAGAAATTAAAGAAGATCTCAGAAGATGGAAAGATCTCCTATGCTCATGGATTGGCAGGATCAACATTGTAAAAATGGCTATCTTGCCAAAAGCAATCTACAGATTCAATGCAATCCCCATCAAAATTCCAACTCAATTCTTCAATGAATTAGAAAGGGCAATCGTCAGATTCATCTGGAATAACAAAAAACCGAGGATAGCAAAAACTCTTCTCAAGGATAAAAGAACCTCTGGTGGAATCACCATGCCGGATGTAAAACTGTACTACAGAGCAATTGTGATCAAAACTGCATAGTACTGGTATAGTGACAGACAAGTAGACCAATGGAACAGAACTGAAGACCCAGAGATGAACCCACACACCTATGGTCACTTGATCTTTGACAAGGGAGCTAAAACCATCCAGTGGAAAAATGACAGCATTTTCAACAAATGGTGCTGGCACAACTGGCGGTTATCATATAGAAGAATGCGAATTGATCCATTTCTATCTCCTTGTACTAAGGTCAAATCTAAGTGGATTAAGGAACTTCACATAAAACCAGAGACACTGAAACTTATAGAGGAGAAAGTAGGGAAAAGCCTCGAAGATATGGGTAAAGGGGAAAAATTCCTGAATAGAACAGCAATGGCTTGTGCTGTATGATCAAGAATCGATAAATGGGACCTCATAAAATTGCAAAGCTTCTGCAAAGCAAAAGACACCGTCAATAAGACAAAAAGGCCACCAACAGATTGGGAAAGGATCTTTACCTATCCCAAATCGGATAGGAGACTAATATCCAATATATATAAAGAACTCAAGAAGGTGGACTCCAGAAAATCAAATAACCCCATTTAAAAATGGGGCTCAGAGCTGAACAAAGAATTCTCACCTGAGGAATACCGAATGGCAGAGAAACACCTGAAAAAATATTCAACATCCTTAATCATCAGGGAAATGCAAATCAAAACAATACTGAGATTCCACTTCACTCCAGTCAGAATGGCTAAGATCAAAAACTCAGGTGACAGCAGATGCTGGCGAGGATGTGGAGAAAGGGGAACACTCCTCCATTGTTGGTGGGATTGCAAGCTTGTACAACCACTCTGGAAATCAGTCTGGCGGTTCCTCAGAAAATTGGACATAGTACTACCGGAGGATCCAGCAATACCTCTCCTGGGCATATATCCAGAAGATGGCCCAACCGGTAAGCAGAACACATGCTCCATTATGTTCATAGCAGCCTTGTTTATAATAGCCAGAAGCTGGAAAGGACCCACATGCCCCTCAACAGAGGAATGGATACAGAAAATGTGGTACATTTACACAATGGAATACTACTCAGCTATTAAAAAGAATGAATTTATGAAATTCCTAGGCAAATGGATGGACCTGGAGGGCATCATCCTGAGTGAGGTAACACATTCACAAAGGAACTCACACAATATGTACTCACTGATAAGTGGATATTAGCCCCAAACCTAGGATACCCAATTTATAAGATACAATTTGCTAAACACATGAAACTCAAGAAGAATGAAGACTGAAGTGTGGACATTATGCCCCTCCTTAGAATTGGGAACAAAACACCCATGGAAGGAGTTACAAAGACAAAGTTTGGAGCTGAGATGAAAGGATGGAACATGTAGAGACTGCCATATCCAGGGATCCACCCCATAATCAGCATCCAAACGCTGACACCATTGCATATACTAGCAAGATTTTATCGAAAGGACCCAGATGTAGCTGTCTCTTGTGAGACTATGCCGGGGCCTAGCAAACACAGAAGTGGATTCTCACAGTCAGCTAATGGATGGATCACAGGGCTCCCAATGGAGGAGCTAGAGAAAGTACCCAAGGAGCTAAAGGGATCTGCAACCCTATAGGTGGAACAACATTATGAACTAACCAGTACCCCGGAGCTCTTGACTCTAGCTGCATATGTATCCAAAGATGGCCTAGTCGGCCATCACTGGAAAGAGAGGCCCATTGGACACGCAAACTTTATATGCCCCAGTACAGGGGAACGCCAGGGCCAAATAGGGGGAGTGGGTGGGTACGGGAGTGGGGGTGGATGGGTAGCAATGAAAATGTAAATGAGGAAAATACCTAATTAAAAAAAAGAGTTAGACTGAAAAAAAAACAGACACAATGAATCTTATAGAGGAGAAAGTGGGGAAAAGCCTCGAAGATATGGGTACAGAAGAAATACTCCTGAATAGAACAGCAATGGCTTGTGCTGTAAGATCAAGAATTGACAAATGGGACCTCATGAAACTCCAAAGCTTCTGCAAGGCAAAAGACACCATCAGTAACACAAAAAGAGCACCAATAGATTGGGAAAGGATCTTTACCTATCTTAAACCAGATAGGGGACTAATATCCAATATATATAAAGAACTCAAGAGGGTGGACTCCAGAAAATCAAATAACCCCCTTAAAAGATGGGGCTCAGAGCTGAACAAAGAATTCTCACCTGAGGAATACCGAAAAGCTGAGAAACACCTGAAAAAATGTTCAACATCCTTAATCATCAGAGAAATGCAAATCAAAACAACCCTGAGATTCCATCTCACACCAGTCAGAAGGGCTAAGATCAAAAATTCAGGTGACATCAGATGCTGGCGAGGATGTGGAGAAAGATGAGCATTCCTCCATTGTTGGTGGAATTGCCAGCTTGTACAACCACTTTGGAAATCAGTCTGGCGGTTCCTCAGTTAATTAGACATTATAATACCAAAGGATCCAGCAATATCTCCTCTGGGCAAATACCCACAAGATGGTCCAATGGATGATAGGAACACATGCTCCAATAAGTTCAAAGCAGCCTTATTTATAATACCAGAAGCTGGAAAGAACCCAGATGTCCCTCCATAGAGGAATGGATACAGAAAATGTTGAAAATTTACACAGTGTAGTACTACTCAGCTATTAAAACAGTGAATTCATGAAATTCCTATGGAAATGGATGGATCTGAAGGGTATCATCCTGAATGTGTTAACCCATTCACAAAAGAACTCAAATGATATGCACTCACTGATAAATGGATTTTTGTCCAGAAATTTAGAATATCCAAGATACAATTTGCAAAACACATGAAACTCAAGAAGAAGGAAACCAATATGTGGATGCTTCATCCCCCCCCCCCTTATAATGGGGAACAAAATACTCATGGAAGGAGTTAGAGAGCCAAAGTTTGTAGGTGAGACCAAAGGATGGGCCATCAAGAGACTTCCCCAACCGGGAATCCATCTCATAATCAGCAACCAAACACAGACTCTATTATAAATGCCAGCAAGATTTTGCTGAAAGACCCCTGATATAGCTGTCTCTTGATAGGCTATGCCAGAGCCTTGCTAATACAGAAGTGATTGTTCACAGTCGTGTATTGGATGGAACAGTGGGCCCCCAATGAAGGAGCTAGAGAAAATACCCAAGGAGATGAAGGAGTCTGCAACCCTATAGGAGAAAAACGATATAAAGTATCCAGTACCCCCAGAGCTTGTGGTTCTAGCTGCATATGTAGCAGAAGGTGGCCTAGTCAGCCATCATTGGGATGAGAGGCCCTTTGGTCTTACAAACTTTATATGTACAGCAGAACACCAGGACTAAGAAGAGGGACTGAAAGGGTAGGAGAGGAGGGTCAGGGAAGGGTATAGGGAACGTTTGGGATAGCATTGGAGATGTAAATAATGAAAATATCTATAAAAATTCGAATCAATATACAAGCTTAGGTTCCAGCTTTCAAGAAACACCACTGCAGGAGCTCTATGTACTACAGGAGCTGTATAACGTGGCATAACCTTCAGTTCAGCCTCTCCGTCCCTCTACCCTTTCAAAGCTATGTGGTTCTTGACCTCCCATGTTTCAGGATACCTTTCCACTGGATACATTTTCCCTATGGCTCCTAGGCTTCCCAATGCCAGGATACCCACCTATGCTAACAGAAACACTTATCACTCCCTCTACCATGGCAACTTTCATTTACACTCAACAATCCCACATGTTTGGAAAATATTTACATATTGTCATTCTGGGTCTGATTTATGCACTGTTAAAACATGGCATTCATATACAATAGACTTCTGTAAACCATGAATGAGAAAATTATCTCATTTGCAGAAAATGAGTGAAACTACAGATCACACTGAATCTGGTAAGCTGTTTTATCTGTCTAATAAATTTCCTTAAAAATAAAAAAAAGAAATTAACTCATTTCTAAAGTATGCATTGGAATATTTCTTTATTATTTTTTATTAATTTATTTTCGTGTACAGGTGTTTCCCCATCATGTATGTATGTGCACAGTTTGATGCTTATGGACTGTGGAATAAAAGAGAGGCCATCAGATTCAGTGGAACTGGAGCTATAATTGGATTGGTATATGTTGCTTTGCTAAATAAGAACAAAGTGTACCAATTTTGTGCTAGCTTTCTGGGGCTCAGTGCAAGATGGAGGACTCCCTTCATTGGAGTGGCTTTTCATTTTCTGACCTTTGTCTTGGAAATTCAAACTTCACCCAAATATCTACTTGCATGGCTAATTCCACATAGCCATGGTTAAGATTGTAAGTTCAACTTCCTTCTGATAAGAATCCATTCACGTAGCACCTGAGATTCCTGAAATTACTCCCCATGCTATGAGGTATTTCAGTGCCTTCAGCCTTCTGCCAATGATATTTGCCCATGCTGGATGTTTTTGCCCCCTCTCTTCTAAAACTATGGAATCCATAAATCACCCCAAGTAATATTGATTTATTACCTGGAAGTTGGTCCTGGTATGTTTCTACTACCAAACACACTCACTGGTCTTCTGAACACCTCAGTTTGTCACATCTGCACCATTTGCCCTCATGGACCAATAGCAGCCTACATCCCCATGGACAGACAGAGTCAAAATTGTGTATTATTGATTATTGTTTATTATGATATATTATATCAACTTTTTCACAGCAGGTTGTAAGCTGCCATATAGGAGCTGGGAATCAACCTGAGTCCTCTGAATGATAAGCCTGTTCCCTTAACCACGAACCCATCTCCTTAAATTCACGGACTGAGCTTTCTAAGAATTACTTTTTTTTTTTTAAGACAAGTTGCTCCATCACAGGGTGGCCTCAAAATTACTATGTGGCTTAGGATGACTTTGAATTTCCTATCTTCCTTTTTCCACCGCTAAGTGCTGATTATTCTGGTGTGTACCACCAACATCATAGTTTTGTGCTCTGCAGAGCATCAAATCAAGGGTCTCAAAAATGCTAAGCAAATTTTTTATCTGTCTAGCTACATTTCCATCCCAAGAGTTAAATAACTTCTGATGTTAAATATATGTATATAGTAAAATATATTATAATTTGTCTAATATTTGAATATAATATCGTTATATTTAAAACAAATAATAAGAGTTAAATCATATATTTATACACATACATATACACATGCACAAACACATAAATACACACAAATGTGTGTGTGTTTGTGTGTTTGTTTGTGTGTGTTTGTGTGTGTGTGTGTAATATCAGGCTTATCTCCACCAAAACATAAAGTAATTTGAATGTCCATAGGCAGATAATATGGTTTCCTTCATTTAAGGCCACCAAGAAATTCAAGAGATTTTAGTTCAACTGCTGTCAATATCCATCAATATACAAGTATCATTTGCTATTTTCTACTGCTTCCTGAAGGTTCTTTACCATTTGTATAACTCAGTATCATGGTTGATTTTGCAAAGGTGGACAAGGATACACAGGGCTAAATTGAACTGTATTTAGGAGGAAATTATGAACACAGATTTTTTCCAATGAAATACATTTTTTTTGGTTTAGTGCCCAAGGTTTTCAGGAGACCTCCAATGCACAGTTCCCATCTTTATGAGTTTTGCTGGCATCCACATCTTTTCATTTCCCGAAGAAATATAAAGAGATCTGTGTCCCTGATGCAAAAATTTTGAGGAATTTCATTCTGATGTTAACACATCTTTATAGCATATAAAATGATTCAATTCCACCATTTTTATTATAACTCATTGTCTCTTGGTTACTGTTGTTTCTTTGTCATTACTATTGAAAACTTTATATTTGAGAAATCAGTATATGTACTGTCTCTGAGGGACTTTATTCTTCCCTTTTGTTTGATAATCATTCATTAAGATGTGATTAGATCTTTCTACAGCTGCTTGTCCTCTATGATTGTATGGTGAACCACCAATTATGCTTTATATTTTAATAAGCAAAGAATTGCTTCATCTTATTGGGGATATTTTTCAGTCTTTCTTGTACAGGTACTTTCACAATAGCCTTACATGCTGTAATGTGCAATTAAAGAATCAACCTTCTCAGAACCCAAAGCAGTTACTCATTGAAACCCTGAATATGCATCAATGGTACCCAACAGCATAATTTAGTTTTTCAAATTCTGAAAAATAAAATACATCCATGTGCCAGATTTTATTTTATTTTATTTTATATGGAACCTCTATGGTTATTCCTGGCAGGACCTCTGCTGATGTCCACCCTCCTTAGGTGATTCTACATTGTATCAAATTGACACCTGAAGCTGACTATGACACCACACTCCAATGCAATTTCATCAGGCACAAAGGCACCCCACCTCATTTTGCTGTGGTCAAGTAATTTCTTCCATAATAAACACATTGGTTATGTTGGCAGCAGCTTTAGAGATGGTGGTGGCAGCAGCTATTGCCAGTTAATTTCTTCTCTAATTGACCCAATACAGTGCAACAGAAACAGGATTTATTTGCTACCTTTCCCAATGTTCTGGATTCCCTAATGCAACACACACACACACACACACACAGGACCTTCTATTTTAATATGCCTTAAACTGCTCAATGGCTGGACGAGTTCCAAACCTCTGCATGGCTAACACACTCCTCCTATATTATCAATTTATTAGTAAAATCTATATTTCATTTCTGTTTCTGTAGACCCAGTTGGTTAGACACCTGGGCTGCTCTTCCCAAGCCCTTTTATGTTGGCTGACTCTCTGTCCTTTATGTCTCTGCTATAACAGCTACACTTTTCCGGGCATGAGGGCTAACTCCTGCTTCTCTTTAGCTGTCAAGCATCCATGGATTAGCTGGGTTACATGAAAGGGTGAATATATATGAAAAAGAACTGGTGTGAGAGAAAGATAAAGCCAAGGCAAAATTTATGATCAAGGCAAAGTTTAATTTTCAACTCTGTGTTTATATAGGGAAAGCCTACAGATCCCATCCTTTCTTTCATCTGGATTGAGTTGTAAAGCAAGCTCAGTGGGCAGTCAACTCCTCAAAGCTCCTGTAAGAAATTGCAAATGTGGCAAGGCCAGATGACTCCAGCTAAGTTGTAAAACCATCCTGGATTTCTTTAGCCTACTCAAGACTGGGGGAAGAGCATAATTCCCCTGTTTTGTTCATTAAAGATGAGCAGTGATCACTAGCTGGACAGAGTCACAAGATTTACTTATTTTCCATAATCCCGAATAGGCTATAGAGTGGTTAAGTGAATATGCCTCCCTTAGATCTGTGTCCTTATTGCTCCTTCTTACCCATAATGGATAACAAACATAGATTTTGATGTATGTCTTTGGTTTAAGTTGCTAGAAACACAAGAAAACTCCTACTCTTCGCTGGCTACCAGCCTTCAAAAGCACACTCTTTCACATTTACACCAAACCCACAAAGGACATATGAATATGCATTCAATGCATTTCATCTTAGAGAAGATTAACTGCTATGGTGAACAGTGAGCTTGCTAACAGTGATCCTGTCTGAAGGCAAGCAATGTGTTTTCAAAAGTTAAAAGCAACAATATTAAAGTTGTCTACAGGAATATCCCAGGTACTCAATTCAGCTGCCAAGTAGAAATTATGAAACACAAAGTCTGGTCATGAGTCATATGGGGAGTAGCTTTGAGAATTGATAGAATATACTTACTCACCAGTAAGAGTTGACACTACACTCTAGGTTAACTCAGCTGGCTGATAGGGTTTTTGAGCTGTCTTGATTATTGGTATCATAATCAATAGAAGGCTCAGGATTAGAGGAGAGGTGACTGCCCAGGAGGGCTCTGACTAAGACAGCAGGTGAGGGAGCCATCTTGGGTCCCGAGTCCCTCAGAGAATATTCTGTGAGGTGAGAGTGCTGAGTACAGCAGCAAGTCAGATTCTGGGACAGGCAGTTGTGGGGAGCGGGTGTGGCGGCAGTCCCAAAGGCGCCAGGGACTGCAGCTAAGTCATATGACTTGCACCTGACTTCCTCATATAAGACACAAACATCTTGAGTGCTGCGCAGGTGTACCAGGATACAGGTGAATCCAATTTGGTGGAGATTTGCCCCTGCTGCCCTGATTAGCTGAAGCCTCGTGACTGGCGAGGGGGCGTGGCCTGCAGTGCGTGGGTGAGAGAGAGTATAAAAGGAGTGAGAGGCCCAGGGTTCGGGGGAGATATAAAAACAAGGGAGATATAAAAACAAGGGAGATATAAACAGGGGAGATATAAACAAGGGAGATATATGGAGAAAGAAGAAACAGGACTGAATAAATGTGTGCAGAAGGATCCTGTAGCAGCGTCGTTCTTCCTGGCCTGTTGAGCGCGCACAACAGTTGGTGCCGAAACCCGGGAAAAGAAACATCTTCAGGCATGAGCGAAGACCCCCTGCTACAGGGAGGATTCAGAACTGCATCACGGGGAAGAAGCGGTTAATAAAGTGTTCCCGTAAAACAGACTGTTGAGAAGGATCCGGCGTGGATTCAGAACTCTTCAGCTGGGGAACGGTACTGATGAAGAGAAAGAAGAAAGATGAAGACTGAATAAACTGCTGTTAGAAGGACTGGTGGTCGCATCGTTCTTGCTGGTCGAGAGCAGGCGCGACAATTGGTGGCCCGTACGGGGAACCGACTCCCCCACCGAGTTCAGAACTTTCAGCAGTCAGTGGTTGCTGGCAGGGTAAGTTCACGGTGAGTGAAACTTGCGACCCCAGGAGTTTGGAAAGGACCTCGGATAAAATAGAGGTGAGCATAAAGTTGCCAGGAAGTAGGCACAAAGTAACCCAGGAGTTTGGGAAGGACCTCGGATAAAATAGAGGTGAGCATAAAGTTGCCAGCAAGCAGGCACAAGGTAACAAAAGGTTCCCGGCTTTGGGACAAGTTAAGGTTCCTGGTTTCAGGACAGATTAAGGAACTATGATAACCTCAGTGTAGTGATCAATAGATCCTCGCTGTGTAGTTATGCTTTTTTCTCCCATTGACCCTTTGTGGGTAGGTCTGATAGTTTTGGTCTTGTTTGTTCTGATATATGGACTCTGTTACTGTTTGAATGGAGAGGCAGTCAAGACAGGTCAGAAAATCCTTACAGAGCAACAAGAAAGTATGTCGGAAGAAAAGAAGGGCTTAAAAAGAAAAAGGAAAAAGAAAGGAGACACAGTGTTATCAGGTGGTCAGGAAGGATGAAACAAAAGAGCCGAGGCGGAGGAGGAAGGCGAATTAGCTTCTATGCCTCCTCCCTATGCCTCCTCAGCAGCCACCTATAGGTGGACCTTCTGTCCAGAGATTTGGCGTATTGACTCCCCAGATGGACACAAGGTGATTGAGGTTATGGTCTCATCACCACGAGGTATTGTGTCCATCTCCCCTGGGATCGACCAGATCAGGTGTTGATGTGGGCGAGAGGGTCTGTTTGTGTGTTTCCACAGGACCAGACGGAACCTCTTTGGGTGCCAGAGAGATTGGTGAGACGCTGCAAGAATGAGGCTCCTGATCCAGTTGCCCCTGTGGATGTGGTGGATGATCCCACAAGCACAAAGGATGGGAGCTGAGATGAGAGATCCTTTCGGTATTCCAGAAGCCGATACCAGCTCGACATGATATTCTTTCCACGCTTTTTGATCCCTGAATTTCCCTTAAAGAGATAGCCCCTCTGGCTATCTATCCCTTGCTTCAGGGAAGATGAGCGGGGATGAGAGCCCTGGGATGTATGCTTGTTATAGTGTGTGTGTGTTTTGTGTTTGGCACATGTGTTAGGTGCAGAGTGTGCGGCCTGCACTTTCGCCATGGTAGCGTAGGCTTTTGCTGCAGTGGAGGCGGGACAATCTCCTCAGATTTGGTTTGCCGCTCTAAAAGAAATTATGCTGCGTTATGCCGTGGGGTGCGAGGCTAAGCACTGCACAGAGGATAGCTTGCTGTTGGCATCCTGTGGAAGGCACGTCTGATTGCATGAAGGTTCAGTGTCCTAGTTCCCTTCCCCCAGGAAAAACGACACGGGAGCTGGCCAAGACCTCTCTGGGTGATGAGCCTAAGGGATGGTTTTGTGTAGGGCCCCTATGCTTGCACACTGGGGATCAGACCTCTACCTTCACCCATGAGGCTTGCTTGCAGCAATTAAGATCTGGCCATAGATTAATTAACATCCTGGCCTTTTGATGCACCTGCCACAAGCAAAACACAATCTCCCCAGGTGTGGCTTGGCATGATAGAGAGGTAGTCAGTGATAAGACTCCCTGGGCATGTCACCAACCTAAGACAGGGATCAAACCAATGCTGTTTGTCACCCAAGGACGGGTAAGGGGCATGGCTGCGGGGGGCTATCTACAGACATTCTCTCTGCCAAAAAAGAAAAAAGGGGGAATTGTGGGGAGCGGGTGTGGCGGCAGTCCCAAAGGCGCCAGGGACTGCAGCTAAGTCATATGACTTGCACCTGACTTCCTCATATAAGACACAAACATCTTGAGTGCTGCGCAGGTGTACCAGGATACAGGTGAATCCAATTTGGTGGAGATTTGCCCCTGCTGCCCTGATTAGCTGAAGCCTCGTGACTGGCGAGGGGGCGTGGCCTGCAGTGCGTGGATGAGAGAGAGTATAAAAGGAGTGAGAGGCCCAGGGTTCGGGGGAGATATAAAAACAAGGGAGATATAAAAACAAGGGAGATATAAACAGGGGAGATATAAACAAGGGAGATATATGGAGAAAGAAAAAACAGGACTGAATAAATGTGTGCAGAAGGATCCTGTAGCAGCGTCGTTCTTCCTGGCCTGTTGAGCGCGCGCAACAGGCAGTAGTCACACAGCTTCTTGGACACACCCCTCTTCCAGCTCCAGACATCCAGGCACTTTCCCTGCCAGAGGAGAGGTTTCCTCCCGGAAGGACTCTGACTGCAGGAGCAAATGAGTGAGCCATCATGGGTTCCAGGTCCCTCAGAGACCAGTCTGTGCAGGTCAGTTCTTCGGAGGCTGTGCGAGCGGACTACAGACGGGACACAGCTTCTGGGACAGGCAGAAGAAACACAGCTTGTGGGAGAGACCCCATTTTGGGCACCAAACATCCAGCTGCCTTCCCTGCTATAGAAGAGGTGTCCACCCAGGAGGGCTCTGACTGCCAGAGCAGGTGAGGGAGTCATCTTGGTTCCTGGATCCTTCAGAGACTAGTCTGCGGAGGTGAGCATGTGAACTACAAAAACTACATAGCTTCTGAGAAAGGCAGAAGTGACATAGGTTCTGCTAGAGACCCCATTTCAGGCTCTAGAAATCCAAGCACGTTCCCTGCCAGGGGAGAGGTGCCCTCCCAAGGAGGACTCTGAATGCCAGCGAAGGTTAGGGAACCATCATGTGTCCTGGGTGCCTCAGAGACCAATCTGCATAGGTCAGTTCTGCAGAGGGTGAGTAAGGAGACACCAGAAGCAACACAGCTTCTGGGACAGACACTATTTTGGGCTCAAGATATCTGAGCACTTTCCATGACAGAAGAGAGTTGTCCACCATGGAGGGCTCTGAATTTCAGAAATGGTGAGAGAGCCATCTTGCGTCCTACGTTCCTCAGAGAGCAGTCTGAGCAGATGAGCACGCAGACTGCAGAGGAAACACATCTTCTGGGACAGGCCATGCTTTGAGAATTCATCATCACCAAGAAGGCAGACATCTGTGCACCTTCCATGCAAGGGGAGAGCTTGTCTGCAGAGAGTACTCTGACCACTGAGAGTCAGGAGATAGAGCTGGGATCCCAGGACTGCTGACAGAGTCTAACAGAATCATAGGAGGAACAAGATTCAACCAGAGACATCTCTAACAAATAATGCCAGAGATAAACAGATGGTGAAAGACAAATTTATGAATGTAACTAACAGAAACCAACACCAATCACCATCATCAGAACCCAGCACTCTCACCTCAGCCATTCCTGGATAGCACAACACACCGAAAAATAAGACTCGGATTTAAAATCATATCTCATGATGCTGGTAGAGGACATCAAGAAGGGCAGTAATAACTCACTTGAAGAAATACAGGAGAACAGTGCTAAAGAGGTAGAAGCCCTTAAAGAGGAAACAAAACATCCCTTAAAGTGCTACAGGAAAACACAACCAAACAGGTAATGGATTTGAACAAACCATCCAAGACCTAAAAAGGGAAGTAGAAACAACAAAGAAAAGCCAAAGTGGGACAGCTCTGGAGATAGAAAACCTAGAAAAGAAATCATGAACCATAGATGAGAGCATAAGCAACAGAATACAAGAGATAGAAGAGAGAATCTCAGGTGCAGAAGATTCCATAGAGACCTTGGGCACAACAAACAAAGAAAATGCAAAATGCAAAAAGATCCTAACTCAAAACATCCAGGAAATCCAGGACACAATGATACGACCAAACCTAAGGATAATAGGAGTAAATGAGAATGAAGATTTTCAACCCAAGGAGGACTCTGAATGCCAGCGAAGTTTAGGGAACCATCATGGGTCCTGGGTGCCTCAGAGACCAATCTAGAAAACTTGGATGAAATCGACAACTTCCTAGATAGATACCAGGTACCAAAGTTAAATCAGGATCAGATTAACGATCTAAACAGTTCCATTTCCCCTAAAGTAATAGAAGCAGTCATCAATAGTCTCCCAACCAAAAAAGCCCAGGACCAGATGGGTTTATTGCAGAATTCTGTCAGACCTTCAAAGCAGACCTAATTCCAACACTCCTTAAACTATTTCACAAAATAGAAAGAGATGTTACTCTACCCAGTTCATTCTATGAAGCCACAATTACTTTGATACCTAAACCAAACAAAGAACCAACAAAGAAAGAGAACTTCAGATCAATTTCCCTTATGAATATCAATGCAAAATTACTGAATAAAATCATCGCACACCAAATCCAAGAACACAACAAAATGATCATCTATCATAACTAAAGAGGCTTCATCCAAGGGATGCATGGATGGTTTAATATATGGAAATCCATCAACTTAATTTACTATAAAAAAAAAACCTTAAAGACAAAAACTACATGATCATCTCATTAGATGCTGAAAAACATTTGACAAAATCCACACACATTCATGATAAAAAGTCTTGTAGAGATCAAGAATTCAAGGTCCATATCTACACATAATAAAAGCAATATACAGCAAATGAGTAGCCAACATCAATAAAGAGAGATACTCAAAGCAATCCCACGAAAATCAGAGACTAGACAAGGCTGCCCACTTTCTCTTTATCTATTCAATATAGTACTTGAAGTCCTAGCCACAGCAATTTGACAATAAATGTTTATCAAGGGGATACAAATTGGAAAGGAAGTTGTCAAAATATCACTATTTGCAAATGATTTGATAGTATATGTAATTGGCCCTAAGAATTCCACCAGAGAACTCCTACACCTGATAAACACCTTCAGGGAAGGTAGCTGGATATAAAATTAACTCAAACAAATCAATGGCTTTTCTCTACACAAAGGATAAACTGACTGAGAAAAAAATTAGGGAAACAACACCCTTCTCAATACTCACAAATAATATAAAATACCTTGGGTTGAGTCTAACTAAGGAAGTGAAAGATCTCTATGATAAGAATTTCAAGTCTCTGAAGAAAGAATGCAAAGAAGATCTCAAAAGATGGAAAAATCTCCCATGCTCATGGAATGGCAGGATTAATATAGTCAAAATGGCTATCCTTTGAAAGTAGGATAGCAAAAACTATTGTCAACAATAAAAGAACCTCTGGTGGAATCACCAGGTCTAAACTTAAGCTGTACTACAGAGAAATTGTGATAAAAATTGCATGGTACTGATACAGAGACAGACAGGTAGATCAATGGAATAGAATGGAAGACCCAGAAATGAATCCACACACCTATGGTCAGTTGATCTTTGATAATGGAGTTAAACCATGCAGTTTGAAAAGGATAGCATTTTCAAAAAATGGTGCTGGCACGACTGGTAGTTATCATGTAGAAGAATGTGAATTCATCCATTCTTATCTCACTGTACAAAGCTCAGGTCTAAATGGAAGAAAGACCATCACATAAAACCAGAGACACAGAAATTTATAGAGGGTAAAGTGGGGAAAAGCCTCGAAAATATGGGCAGAGTGGAATAATTCCTAAACAGAACAGCAATGGTTTGTGCTGTAAGATCATGAATCGTCAAATGGGACCCAATGAAATTGCAAAGCTTCTGTAAGGCAAATGACACAGTCAATATGACAAAAAGGCCACAAACAGATTGGGAAAGGATTTTTACCAATACTAATTCTGATAGGGGACTAATATCCACTATATACAAAGAGTTCAAGAAACTGGACTCCAGATATTCAAATAACCCCATTAAAATAGGGGTATAGAGCTAAACAAAGAATTCTCAGCTGAGGAACATCGGAGGGGCTGAGAAGCACCAGAAAAGAATTTTCAACATCCTTAATCATAAGGGAAATGCAGATAGAAACAACCTTGAGATTCCACCTCAGACAAGTCAAAATGGCTAGGATTAAAAACTCAGGTGACAGGAGATGCTGGCAAGGATGTGGAGAAAGAAGAGCACTCCACCATTGCTAGTGGGACTGCAAGCTGGTACAACCACTCTGGAAATCATTTTGGCAGAACCTCAGAAAATTGGACATAGCTCAACCAGAAGACGCAGCAATACCACTCATGATACTATAATTAGATGATGTTCCACCATGTAGTAAGGACACAAGTTCCACTATGTACATAGCACTCTAATTTATAAAGACCAGGAACTGGGAAGAACTCAAATGTCCCACAACAGAGGAATGGACACAGAAAATGTGGTACATATATAAAATGGAGTACTACTCAGCTATTAAAAAACATGAATTTATGAAATTCTTAGACAAATGGATGGATCTGGGGGATACCATCCTGAGTGAGGTAACCCAATCATAAAACTCAATAACATATGATATGCACTAACTGAAAAGTGGATATTATCCAAGAAGCTCACAATCCTTCTTAGAAGGAGGAACAACATACCCATGGAAGGAGTTACAGAGAAAAAGTTAAGAGCAGAAACTAAAGGAACGACCATTCAGAAACTGACCCACTTGTGGAACCACACATTAGTAACCAACAAATCTAGACACTATGGCAGGTGCCAACAAGATCCTGCTAACAGTAGCCTGATATAGATGTCTCCTGAAGTGCTCTGCCAGTTCCTAGCAAATACATAACTGGATGTCCACAATCATCCATTGAACAGAGCACAAGGCACCAATGAAGGAGCTAGAAAAAGTACCAAAAGAGCTAAAGGGGTCTGAAGGCCCATAGAAACATTAATTTGAAATACCCAGTACTTCCAGATCTCTTAGGAACTAAGGCACCAATCAAAGAAAACACATGGTGGAAATTGTGGTTCTAGCTGTATATGTTGCAGAGTGTACTGGCTGGTTTTATGTGTCAATTTGATACAGGCTGGGGTTATCACAGAGAAAGGAGCTTCAGTTGGGCAAGTGCCTCCATGAGATCCAGCTGTGGGGAATTTTCTTAATTAGTGATCAAGGGGGAAAGGCTCCTTGTGGGTGGGACCATCTCTGAGCTAGCAGTCTTGGGTTCTATTAGAGAGCAGGCTGAGCAAGCCAGTAGAAGCAGGTCAGTAAGTACCATCCCTCCGTGGACTCTGAATGAGCTCCTGCTTCCTGGCCTGCCTGAGTTACAGTCCTGACTTCCTTTGGTGATCAACAGCAATGTAGAAATTGTAAGCTGAATGAATCCTTTCCTTCTCAACTTGCTTCGTGTTCATGATGTTTGTGCAGGAATAGAAACGCTGATGAAGACACAGAGGATGACCTAGTCAGTCATCAATGGCAGCAGAGGCCCTAGGTCTTATGAAGGTTATATCCCTCAGTATAGGGCATGCCAGGTTTGTTAATGGGTGTAGTTTGGCTGGGTGGAATGGGGGAGCAGGGGGAAGGGGGCAGAGATAAGGGATTTTTGGAGGGGAAGCTGGGAATGGGCATAACTTTTGAAATGTAAATAAAGAAATAATAAAAATATTTTTAAAATGTAAATGATTCTAAAAATTTTTTTTGTTCTAAAG
This sequence comes from Mus musculus, assembly GCF_000001635.26. Lineage (NCBI taxonomy): Eukaryota > Metazoa > Chordata > Mammalia > Rodentia > Muridae > Mus > Mus musculus. The sequence goes on along the minus strand of NC_000073.6, from coordinate 32,847,579 downwards.
CTCTTGAAATCAAGTTTTTTTTCATCTCTTTAAATCTTCAAAGATATCTTTTGTGTACATATAAAAGCATATTATATTATAAATAAAAAATTAGCTGATTTAATATTCTTTTAAAATAAAAACTGAAAATATTGCCATTAAAGAAAAGAAATGAAGAAAGATGAATTCACATTAATGTTCCCTTTTGCCAAAGAACTGCTATGGGTGCATGAGAAGAAGCAAGAACACAAACACCCAACTCATCATAGTCTATATAATGTATCTGTTGTTGTCTAATAGCTTCATCTACTTTCTGGAAAGGTATTCATCCAGCATTGCTTAATTGTTGAAGAAAATTAAAAATTGCATCCCTTTTACGAATACCAAACAGAGGTTTAAGTTCTCCTGAGGTAAGGTTAAGATAATATATTAGCCAATTAACTTTCCCTAACAGGTTTTGAAAAGCATTTAAAGTAAGTAAATTATGTTTTCTTAAATGAATATTCTGTACCAAAATTTGCTTAGGATATAACTGATGTCCCAAGTATTGAAAGGGATATGGATTTCTAATCTTTTCTGGAGAAGCTTTAAATCACCAAGCTTTCAAAGTTTGTTGTATAAGAGCAAAGGATTATAGTACAATGACTTCAGAGAAATCAGCTAATATAATACCAACCATATAGTGAATAATATACACTGAAAGATTCAAAGTCCTAACTTCTTTTATTGAAGCAACAAAAATTTTTTGACATAATGTAGGGCTATTGGCCATTCTTTGAGGCAAAACTTTCTAATGTTATCACTTCATGGGTTCTGTAAAATTACAATCAAGCTCACGAAATGTGAATCTACCACACTCAACAGAATGCAAAGGAATAGTATAAAAACAATCCTCAAAATCCATAATAATTCTATATGCATTTCCTTAAAGGCAACTGGAGTAGGCAAGTTAGGCTCTAATGCCTTCACAAGTTCCATAGTCTCATCAACCCTTAACACAGCCTGATCTGTCCTCCTAACTCCAAATATGTGTGAGTTAGAGTCCTGAGCCTGGGGTCAAACTGCAAACTGCAGCCAATAGAACACTGGCAGTTCAACCACAATCTTCAAGGTTCCCTTGCAACATCAGAGTACAGCCACAACTTTGGAAAGCAAAACTCACATCAAACAAACATTTCATTCTCTCCAAAATCAATACCATGGGTATTACCCCCATGCTACAAAGTTTGGCTACCAGTTCCTGCAGACGAACGCATAATGGTGCAGCCTCCAATACCTCACCACAGAGACATGGCCTTAAATCCTATGTTTTATGAGGCTGGTTTCTAGGATAAGAATTACATACAATGTTGCCTAATTTAGAGGTATCTTTAAAGTCCAGTTTGCTTGGTCTATAAAGCTCATGTCAGGTATTGTTTTCTCTCTCTTATTCTTCCTTCCTTTCTTTCTTTCTTTCTTTCTTTCTTCCTTTCTTTCTTTCTTTCTTTCTTTCTTTCTTTCTTTCTTTCTTCCTTCCTTCCTTCCTTCCTTCCTTCCTTCCTTTCTTTCTTTCTTTCTTTCTTTCTTTCTTTCTTTTTCTTTCTTTCTTTAATTCTTTCTTACTCTCTTTTCTTTTCTTTTCATAAGATTTATTTTCTTATGTTATTCATATGAATACACTGTAACTGTCTTGAGGTACACCAGTAGAGGGCATCAGATCCCATTACAGAGGGTTGTGAGACACCATGTGTTTGCTTTGAATTGAACTCAGGATCTCTGAAAGAGCAGTCAGTGCTCTTAACCATTGAGCTATCTGTGCAATTCCATGTTGTTTTTCTGAAGGATTCCAAATCTGAGTTACCAGTTTTAAACCAAATTTCTCTAACCAACATTACAAAATTTTAATCATCCCCAACAATTTATAAGCCAATAATACCTAGTCAGGGCATGCATAATATATTTTAAAATCAGTCAGATGTTGCAGTATTTCCCCTGTCCAGACACATTAGTGCAGTAGCAGTCCTGTGATTAGACAGGAAAAGGAAGACAGAGCCAGGAACTAGGGAGAGAGATAGAGAGGTAACAGGAGGAGGGAGAGAAGCCAACATGGAGACAGATGAACACGAAGAAGATCCTGATTTTTTAAAACTACCTTTACATGTTTTGTTTTTTGTTTTCTGTTTTATTTTTGTTGTGTTTGTTTGTTTGTTTGTTGATTTTTTGAGACTGGGTTTTGCTTCCCTGGTTGTCCTGGAACTCACATTGTAGACCAGGCTGGCCTCGAACTCAGAAATCTGTCTGCCTCTTTCTCCTGGGTACTGGGATTAAAGGTGTGTGCCACCATGCCCAGCAATAGAGAGGTCCCACAGGGCATGGTTTTAAAAAGCCACGAGTAGTTAAGATTTTCACAAGGTTAGAAAAATTGGGTTAAAGCTTTATCTTTATCACTTGGCTCAGAAATTATTGTATTGACATCTAGTAAATTGTGATTTTACTATTATATATATCTGATTGGATAATTAAGCTTTGAGAGTCATGTTACTATTGGGAAATTAGGTGTTGAGATGGCTGATCATGGGGTGTGTGGGCAGCTGTGTAGAAACTAGATAAACTCGATAGATTGGAGAGATTAGCTCAGAGGTGAGAGTACTTGGAGCATGACTGTGCGGGAACATAGTGTTGTGGTCTGCCAGCACCAGTACTAGACTGGGAATGTGGACCCACAGAACAATAGAGGTGGTAGTTTGACATATTAAATATTTCCTCCAACAGTCAGAAATAAACCTAAAGTAGCTGAATATGTTTAATTATTTAGACAAAATAAAATTTTCTACCTTTTCCTAGCTGTAATTTCAAGACAGGAACACCTTGTTACTTTATGAACCCAATAATGACAGTCACAAAGATTTTTGTAAAGGAAATAACCGTCAGCTTCCTTACCATAGAAGCTGAGAAGCTGCTGGTCCTTTTACACTTTAAGAGGGCTTGTGCAGATAATCAGCCCCTAGCAGCGTTTCTCCAGCTGTGCTAGACTCCTAGCTGTAGGTTTAGGGGTCCAAAGACCAACTGAGACTATTTTTTTTCAGTGAGTTAAAAACAAATCAAGGGGTGAACAACCAGCAGTTAAGTTTTAACAATGTTTTTTCTTTTGAACATGAAACACAGTGCAACAAAGAATGAAACAAAAACACAGACAGAAAATGACAGACATGGGCAGATTAGCATGCCAAGGACAGACAATATACAGAGAGGGGAGAACTAGATGTGCCAAAGGGACTTAGATATCCTACCTAAAAGAACCAGAACCAGAAATAAGCATTCCTCCCTTAGAAGCCAGAGAGGAGCACCAAGTCTCCTGACCTCTGTCTGTCTTTAGAGGAGCTCTGAAACAGCTTACATTTATTGTCAAACCATCCCTGGGCAATTGGGAAGGACTGCTTTTCTGAAACCTATTCTCTCTTATGTCTAGGGTGTAAACTAACTCTACTCAGGGTCCAAAGACTAGGAACATCTATGAGAATTATCTCTGCACTTCCAGTTTCCAAGGTGTCATTCATTTTATACCACTTAATAGAGCTCCAATGTTAAGATGAGATCTGACAAAGTCAGCTCAGTCAGTCAAAAGGTTCTCCAGGGCAGGGCAAGGATTAAAAAGAAAAAAGAAAATTAGACAACATTGTAACATGACCCCAGCCAGTTCTGAGACTGAAGAAGGTGTGTTTTTTCCCAAGTCTGTTTGTATATCATTTTAATTACAGGCAAGTAATAAGGTCAGTTCTAGGTGAAGGAACAAACAAGGCAATACACACAAATGTTTAAGGAATAAGCAAGGCAGTAAACAAAGTCCCATAATCAATGTTTCTAGGGGCTTAACTGGATGACCAAGATATGTGAGCCTACTTCCCTATCCTAGCCCAAAGTCAAATACTTGCATGAAGCCTACTTCCTTGTCCTGGCTCAAAGTCAAATTCCTACCAAGTTATCAGAATTGGGTCTAAAATCTCTCTACATCTTTCTGAGTCTGATTTATGCACTGATACAATGTGGCATGCATATGCAATAGACTTATACTAATCCTTCTCTAACTTGTCTGGGGAATTCAAACCTCACCCATACCTCTACTTACAGAATTCCCTATGACCATGATTAATATTGCAATTTTAACTTCCTTCTGATAAGAACCCATTCAGCTAGCACCTGAGATTCCAGAAATTATTCCCCATGCTATAGGATAGTTTGGTACCTACAACCATCCACCAATAAACTTTGCCATTCCTGGATATTTCACCCCCCTCTCTCCTAAATGTATGTAAACCATAAATCACCCCATGTAATGTTCATCTATGTCCTTGTACCTGGTCTTGTTATTTTTCTATTTCCAAAACACCTCCTTTTTCCATCATGTACCATATCAGTCTAAATTCCCAAGGCAGAGAGAGTCAAATCATGTATTACATATTATTGTGTATTGTGATGGATTATGCCATTTTTATCATAGCAGGTTGTGAGCAGCCCTGTGGTAGCTGGGAATAAACCTGGGTCGTCTGAATGATCAGCTAGTTCTCTTAACCATTAACACATCTATTTAACTCCAAAAGTGAGCTTTTTATAAAATAATTTTTAAGTGGAGCTTTGCTGTAACTCAGGGTGCCCTCAAACGTGCTATGTAGCTAAGGATGACTTAGAACTTCTGATCATCCAATCTGTACCTCCATGTCCTGGTTACTCAAATGTATGCAACCATCACATTTTTGTCGAGTTCTGAACATTAAACCCAGGGACTAGTGCATGTTAGTCAAGAACTCTGTACATATAGCTACATTTCAAGCCCAAGAGGTAAATTTTATATATATATTATATATATATTATAATAAATATAATATATTGATTACAAATAATAAGAGTTAAATTATATATGTATATATATATGTGTATATATATATATATATATATATATATATATATATATATATATATATTAGACATATATATATCACCCAATAATACAGGGAATTCTGGAACAACTCATCTCTATATCCACAATATACGGGTGACATTTGTCGTTTTCTTCAGCTTCCTGAGTATGCTGACCAACTTTTATAGATCAGTATCATGGCTCCTTTTGCAAAGCTGGAGGAGGATGCATAGTGCTAAATCTTACCCAGGAACAGAAGCAGAGCTCCAGCAATGGATTCTCTCTGGCACAGGATGTTGTCTATGGAAAAAGATCTGACCCTTCCAAGGCAACTTCCAAAAGAGTCAAGAAAAATAATGATCTTGTAGGATGTGGCTGAAAGGTAGGAATGTAGTTAGGCTTATAAGAAGCTACAGTGGGACAGCTGTGGCTTCAAAGTTTCATGCTCCTTGAAACTTTCCACACAAAGTCACCTCTAACGGGGCAGTATTAGGAGATGGGGCTATTCGTGTGTGATAAGAATCCACTGTACCTTTTGTTAGCTACTTTGTGGGTTCTTCTTTCTTCCACGTTCCCTCATCCTCTTTCTTCCACCATTTCAAACTCCTAACACTAGATGAGAGATTTTTTGTTCGTTTATTTTTTTTTCTTTTTTGGTTTGTTTTGAAAACAACATGGAGGGGAAAGGAAATAGATCCCAGAATAAAATCAGCGGTCAGAAAGGTGGCAATATTATCATTAGACTACTTCTTGATAATTTGGGCAATGACCTCATGAGGAAACATTGAACTTTCTTGTCAGGATATATAATTTCTTCTTACTATTTCTATTTTACACCTGACTACTTAAAAGACCATGACCAACAACAATCAACCACCCTTCTCAGGACCATAGCAATTATACAGCCTCTCAAATGTCCCCAGAATTCTACACATCACAAATCACATAAACTATTTGTAGCTGGCAAAATTATGCCTGTGCTAGAGAGTGAAGCAAATCATAGTCTAAACAGTGGAAAATGTGAGGCTCCCCTCACATCCTACACCTGGGATTAAAATATCTCTGTTTTTTTTTTTTTTTAGGAACCAACATTTCAAAATTCTCATAAAATTTACCTGTATCAGTTTTAAGCAATTAACTCTGCAATACTCATGAAGAATTTGTAAACAGAAATGCTTTCACTAAAATAAGCACTTTTTTGATTCACTGAAGAAGGTTTTCAGATGACCTCCCCCACTCAATTCAAATCTTTACGAGTTTTCATTGCATCCAAAGTTTTTCATTTCCTAAAGAAAATGTAAAAAAAAAAAACAAAAAAAAAAAAAAACAAAAAAACACTGTTCCCAGTGCAAAACATTTGAGGAATTTCATTCTGTGGTTAACATAATCTTTATGTATATAAGAAGACAGACATGTGCAGTCTTTTCTATAACTCATTGTGTCTTGGATGCTATTGTTCCTTTCTTAATAATATTTGTAAAATGTAAAGTAAGCAGAGCACTATTTGGTCTGTGCCCATGGATAAATTAGGCTTCAGAAAGGAGAAAGCACAGTGGACCCTTTTGTTTTCCCATTGCAGGCTTTTTTGTTGTTTGTTTTTTTCTCACACACACATTTCCATCAGCAATTTTTTCCAGAGTCAAAATAATTTCCCCAATATTTCTTAACACAGTTTTAGGAAGAAGAGAAAGAACAAAACAGAAAATCCCCTCTCTTAGTAGAATAAGAGATGCACCACTAGTTGTGGCCCCAGTAAATTTTTAATGGAGTCTCAAAAAAATATCCATATCTTCATCTCTTCATCCCTTTATCCCTTCATCCCCTGCTTTTTTCTCCACTGCAGTTGAAATCCCATTTTCCATTCTGCTTTACATCTATGCTGGGAATCAGTAGCTTTTGCTGGTTTATGGTTTGTTCTTTATTCCATTTTGTTCCCCTCACCTTCTTGAACTGTTTCAACCCCATAACACTAGATAGAGGGGAAAAAAGGAAAGAGAACAGAAGACATCTCCAAATAAACGCAGGGGTTTAAATGAGATGATATCGTTTGTCTACTTCCTGCTGATCAAGAGTGTCTAGTTCCTTAAAGCAAGTTTGATTTCTTTGTTTGTTTCTTTGTTTTGTGTAAAAAATCTGAGCTCCTACCATATTGCTTAGTCTTTTACAGTCCTTGGTGACAAGTGAGTATTTTCTGTGCACTCTAGGTGCATAACACTGATAAAAGTGTACTAAGCATGATCAAAATATTAAAAAAGAAGCTGAGCAGTAGAGGGAATGTCTTTAATCCAAGCACTCATGTGGTAAATACATGTGAATCGTAGTGAGTTCATGGTCAGCATAATCTACACAGCAAGTTCCAGGCTGGCCAGGACTAAATAGTGGAAATATCTGAAAAGAAGAAAGAAAAGGAGAGGAAAAACAGAAATGAAAAGAGGAGGAAGAAGAGGAGTAACAAGAGGAGGAGGAAAATGACTAAAAGGAAGAGGAAAAAGAAGAAATTTAAAGGCTGGGTCTTGGTGGTACATTTCTTAAATCCTAGAAAAAAGGGACACATGTAGACAGCTCTCTCCACCTTTCAGCACAGCCTAGTCTATATCGTGAGATCCTATCTCAACCAAAAAAAATTCAAATGGGAAGTATCAAATAACATCAGGAATGAAGGAAAGAACATCACTTAAGTCCCAATAGTAAAAGAATAACAAGTGATGATAAACACCTTTCTATGATGGAAATGAACACTGGCCAATCAAGTACATTAGAACAATATTTCTCTAAAGTTAAATTCTTTCAATGACTGGAGTAAAGAAGCTTTCTTCTTAACTGTATCAGGGAGAAAAGAGTTACTACACCCAACAGTAAACTTATTTGCAGATAAATATCCTACATGAAAGTTTGTATGAAAATCCACTAGAATTTTAGGAAATCCCAGCTAAACAAGTAGAGCTGTTCATCAGATGAAGGGGCTCTGTGTTTTTTAATATGTAAAGAGAAGCATGGTAGAAAAGCCTTCTCTGACTTAAATGTGTAGTTAGGAGAGTTCAGTCACAGCATCTACATAGTCCCTAGAGCACCCTTAGCTTCCAGAAGGCAGGAGACCTCCTTCAGAAGCAACCTCTGGCTAGACAATGGTTAGTTGTAGGCCAAGGCCACAGATATCAGGCCCCAGTCTACTTAAGATGGCCTCCTAATGTGCTGTGTGATTTGAATCTGATTCCTTGTGACCTGTGGTGGAAACTTGGTTACCATCATAAGGTCTCAAGATGTAATGTGATGGAGAACAGGAGACAACTGGAAATGTGATTAGGTCTCTGGAGTGTTGCCATGGAAAGGTACAAATGCTATAGATTGGGTGAATACTGGAGACAACCCACACACTGACTTGGCGACAAGTCTTATGCAATTTTCTGTGTCTATGTTGGTGATGGGGTCCACAACAGAAGCTAAGAGGTTAGGCTACAGGACTGTGGATCTGGAGACTTTAAAATGATTAGTTTTTATGTATTTATGTATTTATGTATTTATGTATTTATGTATTTATGTATTTATGTATTTATGTATTTATGTATTTATGTATTTATGTATTTATGTATTTATGTATTTATGTATTTATGTATTTATGTATTTATGTATTTATGTATTTATGTATTTATGTATTTATGTATTTATGTATTTATGTATTTATGTATTTATGTATTTATGTATTTATGTATTTATGTATTTATGTATTTATGTATTTATTTATGTATTTATGTATTTATGTATTTATGTATTTATGTCTTTATGAATTTATGTATTTATGTATTTATGTATTTATGTATTTATGTATTTGTGTATTTATGTATTTATGTATTTATGTATTTATGTATTTATGTATTTATGTATTTATGTATTATTTATGTATTTATGTATGTATGTATTTATTTATTTATTTATTTATTTATAAATACTCAACCATGGTTATTTTATCATAGTCTTATGAAAAAGAATAATACATTTTACTCTTTTCAGCGCATACTCTATAATGATAAAGACTGTACATGTTGGGCCTTCCATGAGCCTGTACATCATGAGGAAAAAAAAAAAATATATATATATATACACACACACACGCATTATTCCGGGTATGAAGATCTGACTCATTGATGGAGCAGTAAGGCACATGGCCTTGAGACTGGCCACAGACAACTATTTGGTGACTGGTGTGGGAAACGACTTCCTGCCATGTCCACAGAGAAGAGCCACAGGACAGATCCTAAAGCCCTAGGACCTTGGGTCCCCACTCCATGTACCACCCAGTGGGGAAGTACCTGTGTTCAGAAATGGGTAGTTGATATTAGGATAACCTGAATTCTGTTCTGGCCAGGTCCCTCTCTGATATCCAGGCTGAAATTCTGTTCAATGTGAGGGGCAGGAAGCCACAAAAGCTTTTGAAATAGGTACTTTTATTTTATTTTCTACATGGGACCCACTGTGACACACAGACATGCATAACTGGATAATGTACCAAACACTAGGGAGCAGGGACAGATTCTGCTATCTAAAGCATGGGTGGTCCTCAACAAACTCTTGGTATTCCTGGTCCTACTCAGTTCCATGTTCCTGGGGAGTTCAGTCTGGGAGGTCATCTATGTGCCCTGTGGACCCTGTCCCATGAGGGTGACAGAAACTCTAGAATAATTACTATGGTATCTTAGCATTCTCTAATGCATTCTGTATGGCATTTTGGCAGCACCACAATTGAGCTTTGACACCTCAATGTACTAGAGGTTGTCACTGCAATATCCTTCAATCAAATCAGACCCAAACTTGAATCCAAAAATCCAGACTCCCCAATGAATTGCAAGGTTTTTACTGTTGGATTCCTGTTCTTAGACACCTGAAGGGAAGGGCTATAGCCTGCTGCATCTATGCAGGTGAGAAGGCAAATGGCTTCCTTGAGAGCAGAGTTGTAGCCATCAACATAGTGGGCTGGCTTCTATTTTTTCCTGCAAACAGAAAGCTAAGTGAGACTTCAGGGGTGAAGGAGACCTCATGCCCCACTGACCATGCACTGAGACACCGTCTAGAAAGACCTGCAGCCAATTTTCAATTGCTCTTCTATCTGACCAGGACCAAGGAGCCTTGACCCCAACCTGTTGAGACAAGCTTTGAAAAGAGCCCCAAATCCAGCCAGATGGGAGGAGCCAACTTGGGAGACAACATAGTCCCAGTGGGACCAAATGGAGAGGAGCTGACATAGCCCCATGTGTGCCACTGTGCAGCTGGGGCTGCAAAAGCAAACTGACTCCTGTCACATGTTGATAATGACCCTCAAATAACTTCAGGTAAAGGCAGGGCCTTAACACACCTGTTCTAGGGATATGAGGGGGTTCACTTTAATTCTACCCTTGAATGTCAACATGTGGAGTCCACAAAGTGATCTTCAAAGCTCAGAGAACAGGATAACATATGACTTTTTTGGAGGTGGGGTGATAGGCTTGAATATTGTGGATAAAATAACTAGGCTAGAGAAGGGTGCCAGGTGCCAAGCTTCTATAGCTAGACTTGGAAGGGTGTGTCAGGAAGTCTGAGGGAGGCCAAACTCAGGCAGGTATCTACTGTGGCTTAGCTGAGGTGAGCAGCCAGAGCCAGCTCAGGCAGTCCTAGAGCTCCTTCCTGCCCCATTCTTCTGACATTCTCAATCAGATGTTTCACATAACTTGATTCTCAGTGAAGCTTCAGTGGTGTGCACAAGCCCTGCCCCTAACCAGACACATAGAGACTCACAATGAAACCATTTGCATGTGCCTTGTCTTCCTCCATCAATGTGCTGTCAACACATTGCTTGATTTTTTCAGTATTTTCCAATATTTCAGGATCATCTTTATATTGTTTCACATACTCAACATACTCTTCTGAGGTTCCGTTTAAAAATAGATGAACATCCTCTTTCATAGCTGGGCAAATGCCACAATCTGGAACACAAAGAAAAGGTGACCCTCACTTGAAAGACCTGCATCAGTATATCCCAGAGGATAGAGGGTGTGAGAGCCTAGATAGCTTGCATCCCTGACCCCCACATGGTAATACCCACCTCCCCATGAAGAGAGGAGGAGCAGGGCAACCCCAAAGATCACCACAGCACCAGCAAGCATCATGATATTGGTGGCAGGTGTTCTTACACAGTTTGTTCCAATTCTTTAACTGCACTGTTTGGCTCAGTGGGCAGGGAGGGGCCCATATCTGAGCCTCTCCATGCCCCTCCCTGTACACATCTTAGAACTTCCTGAGGGTGTGTGTTTGCATCATTGAGAGATATGTATTTTGGCAAGAGCCTGGTCAATAACCTATTTCAGCTTGTTTGCCTTCTTAGTGATCTTTTTAAGATATGACAAATGTCACTTGTCAATTGACAGCCAAAGGGAAAGTCTGACTAGGGATAGGATCAAATGGTCTCTCACTCAGAACTCCATAATTAAACCTGTGTCCTCCTGTCACACACCGAACCTCAAGAGCAATACTCATAGTCAGTTCTAAACAAGCCAAACTTCAGACCACTGGCCACGTGACACTTGCCCTGTCTTTGTCTGCCCCTAATTCCATATGCTTTCTTCCTTCCCTTGAACCAAGCTCTTCAACCCATGCTTATCCTACTGTTGTAGGCATCCTTCAATTTGACCTTTTTGTTGTTGTTGGTATGCATTTTCTGAGATAGCGTCTCTCTACACAGCCTTCCTAAAGAATGACAAAAGAGCTGTCAAAAGAACCCTTTCATGAAGCTTAAAATGGCAATTCCAAGGGGGGCAGTGAATCTCCTATCTGAGTGACTGGGCTTAAGGAGTCTGCTTCCAGGGTGTGTGAAGCAGGGGACCTACCTTCTACGACCAGGCTGTCCTGGAAATACGTAGAACAGGTTATTCTTGGACACACAGAAGTCTTTGTGACTCCCTCCCATGTGAATAGTGGAATAAAAGGCAACTAATTTCACTTCTGCCTAAACTTAACTCCTTAAACCCATTGTTGAGGTTTTCTGTTTTTGTTTGTTTGTTTGTTTGTTTTGTAACTTTTTGTTTTGTTTTGTTTTGTTTTTAAAGAGGATCTTGCCCAGGTTGGTCCTGACCTCATAAACTTCCTGAGAAATGAGTGTGTGGTCCTGCCTGCCTGCCTAACTATCTGTCTTCTCTTTGTCTGTCTGTGCGTCTGTCTGTCTCTCTGTCTGTTAATGTGTATGTGTGGTAGATTCAACATTCTTAGGGGCTGGTGGAAATCATTGTCAAAATCAGTTAGCAATGAACAGGTATGGTAATTCTCACCTTTGATCTCAGTATTTTGGAGGAAGAGCTTTCCTATCTTTGTGAGCTAGAGGTCAGGCTGGTCTACACAAAGAGTTCTAGGCTACCCAAAATTACACAGGAAGACCCTGTTAATAAACATCATTAGTGTGCTCATTATGTTCTCACTTCAAGTGCCTTGTGCTCATTATCTCATAGCTAAGCAAGGATATTTCAGTTCTGAGCTATCTGGCCTTCTAATTGGTCACTGCCAGACTATGCATTGCTGCTCTAGCTATTCTGACTACTGATCAAAAAGCCTGCTTTATGGTCATTTTCAATATTCCACAGCTATCCTGTAAAAATTAGAGTCCAATCAAAGTTGGAATCCCAAGCTCCAGAAGGCTCAGCATCAGACCATCTGTGCCAGTGTGTTCCGCTGATCTTTGCTACCACAGAATTCCAGATGACCCTTCAACCCCCTCTACCTGGGCCTGTATTAGAGCATCTCCCACTGCACAGGGACATCAGGGGACTGTTGGAAGGGTGCTAAGAGGCAAGACTGTAGTAGGCCCCCTGCTCCACCCACCTTGGAAGTGGACTGCTTAAGCCCATTCACTCAGATAGAGAGAAATTGTCACCCCTGGCATTGCCATTTTAGGCTTCATTAAAGGGTTCTTTTGACAGTCTTTTGTCCTTCTTTAAGAAGTGTGGGCTGAACAAACACCAATGGAGGAGCCTGAAGACAGCAGAGAAAAGCCTGAGGCAGACATGTGAAGGCTGAAGGGTCAGCAGGATGAGCTATGAAATCTGCCAAGAGTCTTACTGCTCTATTATAGTTGAAGTATTTGACGGGGGAAATGCAGGAAAGAGTAGGTAGGGTCATGGAATGAAGAGAGAAAGAGGAAGACTCTGAAGAAGAATACAATGGATCCAGAGGACAGGATAATTAGAACCAAATTGCCAGAAGTGGTCTAGGAATTTGTACAGTCTTTGGAGACTACACTAGGGCCTGGAGACTCGTCATGGCAGATTGCCAAAAAGGCTCAGCTTCCTGTCCATGCTGTGGAGGAACTGCAGCACAGGTAGGCCTCAGGGTGCCATGCTAGTAAGAGGACTGCTCAAGAGAGCATACCACTGCTGCCTCTACCACCTGCTACCAGTTGGAGTTAGTCTCTTGCTGTTGTGTATTCAAATGCTAAGTACTGGACCCCAGGAGTTGGAATTCCCCAAACCTCCAACTACTTGCCAATCTCTAACATATTCTCACAAACACAAGATGTTGCTTAGAAAATTCGTTCACCTAAATCTCTCACTATCTAAGAAAATGTGACTGCCAGGCAATGATGGAGAGAGGAGAGGTATTCTGTGACTTTTTTTTCTGGGCTGAGTGTCACAGGTAGGGATCATAAGGCAAGAAAAGAGGAGAGAAGAAGAGGAAGAAGATGGAGAAAGGGGAAGGCTGCCATGGGGCCTGATGTCTCAGGAGCACATGACCAGGAGCTGTGGACCATGAGAACAGGCTGATGGAGCAGAAATAACCCTGGGCAACACTTAAACAGCAATTAACATCAGTCCTATGGATGGTATGCAAGTCAAAATAGTACACAACCTGTCTGATCTAGGTTTACAGCCTATTAAATTATATACAAATCTTTGTGTCTTATATAGAGGCCAGCTAAAATATATATTTCATTTATAGCCACTTTCTGCTCCTTGTTGTGAAACATGATGGGCAATGAAGAAGCCAAGCCAGCCTGGGAGAGCATCCCCATACCTGAGCACAATTTTTTCTTTGTGATTGAGGGTATCCCAAAGAGGTAACTGGGACACCTGCCTCAACTTCCAACAAGTGGGGATCACAGGGGAGAAGCACTATATCTTCATCTCATTGATTTTGACTTTGCCAGTCATCAGACTGCTCTGTGTACACCTGAAACTGGAATTTACCATTTAACCAGTGTGTTTATTATTTATAGAGTCTGTACATTAGCTATGACACCTCTTTTCCATAATTGTGACCCAAGAGAGAACCAGGGCCTTCATATGCTCTGCCCTCCCTGCCTGAAATGCTTTCCCTTCATATTCCTGTGAAATTTGTCACCTAAATTCCCAGACTGAATCAAAAACCAACATAACATAGGGAGGGCCAGCTACAGCTTTCACCATGTTTAAGGCAAATACCAAATACCCACATTGAACCTTTGTCCCTAGTGTGCCAACACTGAGGAATGTATGGTATGTCTTTGAGAAGGAATATAGAGCCTCTGCTCTCTATCTTCCACAATCCCCTGTTGCCTTTCTGCAGTTCACCCTGTGTTCAGATTACACAATTCCCAGGCTACCTGAAGTTGCCCTATTGTATACCTTCAAGATTACAGACCATGAAGCAAGTTAAACTCTTTCCTACATAAATAACCTAGTCTTGGTTCATTTATCATAGCAACACAACCTGAATTACAACCCTACAGTCCACATGGAATCCTTGTATATAAGAAGACACCTGATCTTCACCATAGCAAAGGCTCTGAATCCCGTTTCCTCTCCTATAGCTCCCCTTTCCTTGGCTGACTTTTGGTGTTCTTTAGATGTCTGAATGCTCAGTAGAGTAAAGCCTTCCTCTCTCCCAGAGTCAGCACACATAGGAGGTCTTCACAAATGCTGGTTAGACTGGCAAAAGGGCTATCTCACTTCTCTCAGGTCTATAAACTAGACCCTACTTAAAACAAGCAACACTATCTTGTCATATAATCAGCCTTCGTTTCAAACTACTCTTCCCACATGCCTATGTTACATAAGTGTTTATGCCTAAGTAATTTGGTTGGTATTTAATTTTAAAAGTAAAGGTTATCTGTGTTTTGATAAGGCACAATTAAGTAGTTTGTTGTAAAAGGCACTTGACTGTCACAATCTGTACAGCACATGGTGACAGAATGAACTTTACTGAAGGCTTAAATAGTCCAAAGCCTTTGAATTTTACTGGTTATCTGAGCCAAACAGGATTTGCCTCCTGTAACTGTTTGGTCAATTAGGTGCCAAGTACTGAGATCTAATTGTGAGCTCTCTGCTCGGTCCACTGGTCGTTGTTTTTATAACCTTGCATGTCCTGAGGGCTGAGATGGACTGCAGAATGTGCCCACTAGGGGCTTCTCTCTTCTGCACAGGGTTGGGAATAGAGACAAATGCATCATGTGGTTAAGTAAGTGTCTAATGACCAGTGACCCTTTGCTACTCTAATTTGATCATGGTGTTGTATCACTGTAACAGTAATCTTAATTAAGACAGATGACATTTATATCTGTTCATACAAAGTGGCCAGGAAAAACACTGAAGGCCTTCAGTTGCTCTCCACCATGTAGATGTGTGTATATACATTATATCTGTTTATTCATAAATATATGCATATGTGTGTGCTTATTTGACATTTTATTTAGTTTGAATGTATGTGTATGGGGATTGTGCCTGCATGAGTGTCTTATGTAATACTGAATGCTTTCCCTGTGGAGGTCACAGGAGAGCACTGGATCCTCTGGAACTGGAGTTACAGAGGGTTGTTAGCTACCATGTGGGAACTGGGAAGTGATTCTGTGTCCTTTTTATAGCTGAGACCACCTTATATTTTTTGAGACAGGGCCTATTACTGGAGCTTGCTAATGGCTAGATGGACTGTCCAGTAAGCTCTCTGGTGCTGGAGTTACCAGGGGTAACTTTGTGCCTAGCTGTCCTCACAAGTTCAGAGGGTAGGAAACCATGGAATCAAGAGTGTATGCCAATCAACTACTCCACTTACTGGCCTGTCCCCTAAGCTCACCCTGCTGCTTTCTTGAGAACATATAGCTCACAGTGAAGGACTGAAGGGGGGTCTGCTCCCAGGAGAAAATCTACAGATGCTCTGGAATTCTTCTGTGAGATGCAAGAATACTTACTTTCATCCATGCTCATTTATATGCCACACAACCATTCACAAAAGCATGGTTTTATAGGTTATTTCAAAATTCTACTATAATCCAATATCATGTTGTTTAGTTTTTTTGTTCAAATTGTTTTATATTGGTCAATTAGGAGCCTGTTCATGCTTTCTCATGCCAGTTTCCACAGAAAATTCTAGATGTCTGTTCATGTGTTTGTGTACTTGTGTATGTGCCTGTGTATGGACAGTGGTACTAAGATGTATGTGTGTGTGTGTGTGTGTGTGTGTGTGTGTGTGTGTGTGTGTGTGTGTGTGAGTGCTTGTGCATGTGAAGTTCAGACAACAATTTGAAGGAATTAATTCTCTTCCTTTACCAGGTGGTTTCTGAGATTTGAACTCAGGTCTTCACCTTCAATCACTGCATCTTTAATCACTGAGCTATCTCAACATCTTTCCACACGATGTTTTGAGACCAAGTCTCTTATTGAACATGAGGCTCACATGGAATTAGACATATATGCCAACACTCTTATGGGTTCTAGGGTTTGAACTCTGGACTATATGCTTGCAAATTAAGCAATTTGCACACAGAGCTATCTCTTTGGTTGCTCATGTTTATGAGTGTAGTGCTGTAAGATATCCCTAGGGCTTTGCCCATGCTAAAAAAATCATTGCCACTATTGTAGAAAACTAGTGACAATATGCCAGGTGAGAAGCAACATTTCTAATCACAGTTTGAAAAGGTACAGTCCATCACAGTCAGTTAGGCACAGTGAAGGAACTTGAGGTGGTTGTTCACATTTACAATCAGGAAGCAGAGAGTCATGAATGGTTCGGCTCAGCTTGTTTACATCTGTCCTCCCTATATGTAACCATAGTACACGCTTCCACATAAAAGTAAGTCTACCCACCTCAATTGAACAAACCTAAAAACACCCACTCAGAAATTTGTTTCTATGGCAACATTCAACCCAGTCAGAATGATCATCGAGATTAATCATCACACACTGCAAACAGGGTGAGCATCAATTTAAGACCTGCTTGTCTTAAGAAGCATGAACTAACACACACAGCTGACAATCATACCTGTGCTGGAAATATCTTCCTTAGGGTAAGTATGTTGCTCTGAACTTGAGACACTCTATACACACAGCACTTCCTGTGTTCTGAGGAGCAGTGTAGTTTACAGGCAAGCAGGCACAGTACCTTGAGGGGTTGTGGACTTCAGAGTTCATATTCAGGGTTGAATACCGCACTGTACCACTCACTGCTCTCACCACAAGGACAATACTGTTCAAACCACTTTAAGACATGGTTCCTAACAGAGCTGAGAGTGGACAAGGTGAACATGACAAAAGGAATGAGCAACTGGGGAGTGAAGCACAATTTGTGGTACAAAAGCATCATTAGCCCCCAAGGATATTCACACTGCCAAACAGCTGGGGACTACCCTGGCTGAGTGTCACAGAGAGGTATATGGTGCCTCCTTGTCCTCAGCCTTTCAATACAAAGGTCTCAGTAGTTTGGACAATGGGAACAAGAATAGGTAAGGAGTTTGACAAGGAAGCACAGGCGACAAGTAAAACAGGACCATAGGTCATTTTGTTCAGAACTTGGGCTGCTTGCAAAGATCAGCTCTAAACCCTCTTTGGCAAAGGTACAAACAACTCTCCAGAAACTGATGACATCAGGCTGTCTCAGGCTGTTTGTTCTTCAGAGTGGGAGGGGCCCCCATGCTGCTGCCTCTATACAAGTTGAAAGGAGATCCACAGGTGCTAGGCTCTATCCCAAATGGTGTTTGGAACTCCTGGAGGCATGTTTGCAGAAGGGTGTGGCTGGGCTCAGAGCTATAATGGTTTATAAAGAAGAGGAGCTGCTGTGAGAGGAGCATTTAGCACTCTTCACCATGAAAGGGACCCTTCTGCTGGCCTTGCTGGTGACTGGAGAACTGAGCTTCCAGACAAGTGAGAGTGGTACCCTTGTTCATCCCATCTCAGTCCCATGGAGATATCTAAGTGGGGCCCTGAGACAGACCTAGGTATCCTTGGGAGGACAATGGCAAGGAGCTTCAGAAGACAATTCATGCTTTCTGCTCTGAGTTAAAATTGTTGGGTTTGTGGGGCGTGGAGACAGAGGTGTGCTGGTGATGATACTCATGATGAAGGGAGTTTAAATGCACAGTTGAAGCTGAGGCAAATGTTGGGCTTAAGTGAAGTTCAAATATCAAGGTCTGTCAACTCATGGATGTTTTTCTGCTAGTCCTGAATATTTCATGTAAACCATGCTGTTACTGTGAGGCTGAAGCCTTTTGGAGGGTTTGACTATGAGAAAAGTCAGTTAAGGCATTTGTAGATTGTACAAGGAATACTGAGCCTCTGCTTTGACTTTTAACAATTTAACAATTCTCTTTTAACGGTATTTTCTCTCTGTGTTTGCAGCAGAATCACTTGTTCCTTTTTTCAATGTCTATGCAAGTGTTCTCTCTGGAAAAAGATTGTATCAAGAACTCCAGACATTCAATGCTACTGCAGAGGTAAAGGTGGCCTTGGAAAAAAATCTGTGGCTGCTAGAGGAAAATTTAAGAAACATGTTACTGGAACCTCAAATTAAGGCAATTTTCTGCCTACCTCCACTCACCCATGCAACAGATGTTGTAAGGCTGTGTACTGGTGATAAATGCAACTATTACTGCATGTCATGTGACCTGCAAATGAGAAGTGAAACCCTTGCCCACCCTAGTACACGTAAAGCAGCTTGCCAGTTACACAGCCAGCCTGTTCCTTGTACTATCCTGCAGTTCACTCCCACATGATGGGTAAACATGGGCTTCTCACCCATAGTAGGAACAGGGTAGTCCTTCGGGTGGCCTCTGCACAGGTTTGGTACCCCCAGCTTTAGTCTAAGATGCTTGAAATTTCTCTCCAGTGTCTATTTTGGAACATGGCAGGGGTCTATTATTCCCCAGCCATCGATGAATCCCATTTCTGGGGGCATCATCTGTGCTATAACAAAACCTCCCACCACATCTAAAATGTCATACCCACCCCTGGGAGTGCCTACAGTTGCTCACCACTGTTGTCTCTTGTCCTCTCTTGTTTCAAGCATAACTGGATTGCAGACATGTATATTTTGAACAGTGCAGCTCTCACCCTATTTCCCAAAGTATTTTACTTGAGTATCAGATCTTGAAAAACCATAGTGCTATCCAAATTGATTTTCCCCTCACAAGTTCACATGGAGGACATATTTTTAACATGGCTACACAGCCAATGTGCCTGGAGAGAGGTACTCAGGTGTGGGAGATATCAACAAACTCATTCTCAGCTCTACTTTCCTGCTCTAGCCCTAGCTCCCATCATATTTTCCAGAACCTTTTCCACATCTTCCCTGCTGGCTATGGTGATTTTCAGGCTTCCTCCTGAAGGTTGTGAGTGGTATCAAGTTCCCTTGAGGCAGAATTTGTTACTGGAGACCTGAATCACTGCATGGGATTTTCTTTGCTGTGCATGAGGAGCATTTTCTTTGTGGGTGTTTGAGGAGCCCTGCTGAGGTCTTATACCTTGCCTGTAGACAAAACTGTCCCTCTCTGCATTTTTGTTTTCCAGGAAGCCATGATTGCCAGCCAAGAATCCCAGTCAAACTATGAAGTTGACAATATAAGATCCATATTAGACTATATTTCCAGGCTATTAGGAGAGTAGATGTTAATGTGTTTTGGGTACCCATCTTTGCAACATGTCTGATCCACGTGCCATCTTGCTGACCTGTCCTCTTTCTTTCCTGAAGTTGGATTCCTGATACTGTTCCTTCATCATTCAGTCTCTTAGACTGATTCTAATAAAAGCTTGCAACTCTGTTCTGTGACCTGTGACTATGTGATGAACAAGGTCTTCAGGGGATCCAGGAGATACTAAGAGAAATGACTTGTATAGTCACTGAGAGCAGGGTGACTGCTTCTGTTTAGACAGGTGATCATGAGAGAGCCTTTCTGATCTCATTTTTATTTAATTTTTGCTGCTGTATAGAAATTTTTGCTGCTGTGTAGACCAGGCTGGCCTTGAACTCACAGAGATTCATGTGTCTCTTCCTCCCAAGTGCTGAGATTATAGATGTGAGCCCGCATGCTCAGTTTACTGGAGCTCTGTGAGACTCTGGAGACTAGGATTTTCAGAGGGAAAATAGCATGTAAGTAGCCACAGGATTCACCAGGTCGTCAGGATAGAAAAGAAGTGGAGAAACACTTCCCTCATGCGATGTCTCTGGGCTATATCACAAGACTATGAAATCCTTGTGTCCAGTTATAACAGGAGAGTAGAGCAGAGATCACATGGGTGTGCTTCTCAGATAATCTTGGTCTGATAGTGACATTTATCATTTGACACAACCTGGCTAATATAGCAGTTTCTAAGACAGTGAAGTTTACACTCTGAGACCCTACCTCAAAAACAAACCAAGGGGCTGAAGAGATGGCTCAGCAACTAAGAATGCTGGCTGCTCTTACAGAGGTTCTAAGTCCAATTCCCAACAACCACATGGAGCATAAAAACCATCTGTGACCCACTTCAGCTGTGTCTGAAGACAGCAACAGTTTACTCATGTTCATAACATGAATAAATAAATCTTTAAAAGAAACTCAGAACTTAATAATATACAAAAAAATTAAATGGGGAAAGAGATAGAAGTTAATGCCCAAAATGAAGAAAGAGTGAAGTGTTTGGAAGAAGGTTCAATGGGTAGAATGCTTCAGTGCATTATTGGGAACCTGAGTTTGACTCCCAGAACCCCTGTAAAGCCAGACTTGTTAGCATGTGTCTAGAGTCCTAGTGCTCCTGTTGAGAGTTTGGGGGCACAGGTAAATTCTCAAAAGTTTGTAGACCAGCTACCCTGGCATTCCACAATATCAGAAAGTCAGAGGTCTGTACTAAACAATGGCTTAGGATTGTCCTCTGATCTCTACATGCATACCTGCTCTCCCTTATACACTGAAACACAAAACAGCAATCCAACAAGTAAAAGGGAGAGAGGCCTGGAAATCCACGTAAATTAAAATGATGAACTCCATTTGTTAAAATGGACATACAACATATTAACAAGACTCTTATTCTGTATATTAGTGGCAAAAATTGAAAAGACTCATTGAACAGAGAAAGTGCCTGTGAGCAGGGTGAGGGAATGAAAGTCATACAAACATGACACATTGGTCAGTGTGTAAGACTGATAAGCATGGAGCCATTCATCTGTTTCCTGACGTGACATAACAACACCTATGGCTTCCTCAAGAAGGCTGACTGGTCCTGTGAAAGGCCAAATGGCCTTCATAGAGAAAAGCTCTCACAGTCAAAGCAATGACTCTGAGAAAACAGAACATCTTCACCTCTTAAGACCCTAGACAGTATTTGTCCAAAATACCATCTCAGGACAAAGCATGGTCCCAAATTTGAAACCTGTTGAGATTAATCAAACCAGTAAATCCAAGAACAGTTTCCTGTGCCCAAGGAGTCCCCAAGAAAAGGGTGATGCCTCTTCCTCATGTTTTTATCTCTCCCACTCAACAATGGGCTGTCTAACAGCTTTGTATGTCATTTCCTATGTGCCTTCTCTTGATATATGTAGGTAGTATGTTCCTTCATTGTTGACTTTCTCGTTCCATCATATCTAGAAGGTAAAGACTCACATGTAGAAATGAGACATGCATCAATGATGATTATTTTATTTACAAGTTCTTCTGAAAGGGGAAAACAAATCAATGAACACCCTGATAATCAGTTAGGAAAGAAGTGAAATATGGGGTCACATTAGAAACAGTGAAGGTATTCATTATCATGCCTACAGTGATTTCTTGGTTTTATACATTAAATAACATCTACCATATGGGTCAGTGGTGGAGCAGGCCTTTAATTGAAGCAGCTTTGTGGCATAAACAGAAATATCTCTGAGTTGGAGTCCAGCCTGGTCAACAGAGAGACTTCCATGACAGCCAGGGCTACACATAGTCACCCAGAATCACACTACAAAACCAACAACAACAACATCAACTACAACAAGTCTCTCACATTTTATAATTTATGCACAGTAGAGGGCACAGAAATTCTGCTTACCGAAAGCTTAATAAAAGAAATGGTCCAGTACAAAAGAAATTATTTTTAAAACCATCACAAGAATCTGATTTCTTCTATATGTTATAAATCCAGAGTTTGGCCAATGCCTATTCCTTGTCTTTGAAGAGATTCTTACTTTGACCAGACAGTAATGACTGACTTTGAGTTCCAGGTTAACGGATTATCATCTCTTCTTTCTCCACTTTCTGCTCTGTGTAGCCAGAAACATTTAAATATTTCCCTACAAAGACATAGCCAGAGAAGGCTGGAGACTGCCTGTGCGCCCTCATCTCTCACAGCACAGTACTAAGAGCCTTCTGTTGCAGTAAATCTCCATCCCAAATATGCCTAGGCAATGAAAACATAACACAATTAATATGAATACATGCTGTGTGCCTAGATTGGGCAGATCTACTACTACATTACCATCTTCAACATCAAGTGACCCTATATAACTTGTTGTTTCACCAAGCCATTTGCTTCTGCTCCTCTTCTTCTTCATCCTACTCTGCACCTTCTTCCTCTTCCTTTTTATCCTTCTTTCTCTTCCCCTACCTTCTGCTCCAAATTCCCTTTATCTTCCCAATCATCAGCTCTTGTTTATTTTACAAATTAAGATGGGAAGCAAAAATACAGGTAGTCATCTAAGTGCTGACTCTGTCCTTCTTCCTAACTCCTCACAGGAGAAAAGAATTAACATCAAATATAATTAGCCTCAGGGCTAACCATAACAGCCTTCTTGGGTTTGCTGCCCTCAATTTTTACTAATTAAACATCATGTTTGGCTATATTTGTGGCAACTTGTAATGTGCTTATTCTACACCTGATATCCTTGAAGGATTATACATGAAGTCCTACATGTTATGCTTCGAATACTATGTGACATGACACATACCACCTCCCAACAGTGTGCAAGCTTCAGTCCCACAGACTAGTAGTGATAGACCTCTTGAAAGGGATTTATGCAGATTACAAGAACAACATGGCTACTGACCCCTCTCACATATCTGTCCCCCATAGCTTATATATCCATGTTTATGTCAACGTATGGGTGATGGCTATATCACAAAGGCCACTATGGCAGTCATTTCTGCTGCCAGGCATTAAGCTGTCTCTATAGCTCACACACTCCATGAACTTCAAGGTCTTACTCCAAAGTAAATCTTCTCCTATTGAAGGAGAAAGAGCCAGTAGCTCAAGGTCTCCTTCAGTGTGAGCTCTTTAATATATGAAGAGGATGACATTTTGATGGTTTGTATATGCTTGGCCCAGGGAGTGGCACTATTCGTAGGTATGGTTCTGTTGGAGTAGGTGTGGTCTTGTTGGAGTAGGTGTGTCACTGTGGGTATGGGCTTTAAGAATGTCATCCTAGCTGCCTTGAAGCAAGTATTGTGGTAGCAGACTTTAGATGAAGGTGTAGAACTCTCAGCAACTCCTGTACCATGTCTGTCTGAATGCTGCCATGTTCCTACTTTGATGATAATGGGCTGAACTTCTGAACCTGTAAGTCAGCCCCAATTCAGTGCTGTCTTTATAAGACGTGCCTTGGTCATGGTGTCTGTTCACAGTTGTAAGACCCTATCTAAGACACTTTTAAAAGAGAGACTTGGGTGGGATGTGGAGATGGAGCAGAGACTGAGGACCAACCAATAATGGGTCAAATTTGAAATCAATCCCATGGGCAAGTATAAGTCACTCGCACTATTAATGATATTCTAATCTGCTTGCAGACACAAGTCTAGTACAGTTGCCCTCTGATGACCCACACTACCATCTCGCCAGCAAAACGCACGCAGGCCACTCGGATCCTTCTGCAGTACAGCTTTAATACATCTCGAGAGATAGATGATCAGCTTCAGGAGAGGAGACCCAGAGAGCAGAAAACCCTTCCCTTTTATAGGCTGCGAAAAAACGGTTGGAGACGTTCACCACTGGGATTAGCTGCCTACTATCAGTCAGTTAACACCACGAGAGAGGCAGGGTTCAGGTAACGGAACGATACCCTGATGCCTGCACACATTTTACTACAAGAAACGGATGTCAGCGCCATCTTGTAATGGCGACTGTGAGGGCGGCTCCTCACACTCTGAGAAGCTCCAAATAGCATCTGACTCAGACAGATGCAGACACCCAGAGCAGAAGAGTGGATGCTGCTTGGGTACTCCTATAGAAGAGGGGGAGAGAATGCTGGAAAGGTACAGAATTGTAATCTCACTAAGTTAGCACAGATGAGAAAATAAATACTTTTTCTAAATTGCCAAATATAATGGACTGGACATTATAGGCATGTCATACCTTATGATTTTCATAATTGTCACAATGTTATTCAATATATATATATATATATATATATATATATATATATATATATATATATATTTATATATATATATATGAGAAAGGAGCCATTTATTGAATAAAAAAGGGGAATTTTTGAGGTTTTGTCTTGCTGTCTGTTGTAATGCTAAAGGTAGACTCACCACCCACCCAAGAATTGGAGTCTGCATGTAGACCTGTGATTCTCTCCCCAAGTTATTTCTGATTGGTAAATAAAGATGCCAACAGCCAATAACTGAGCATAAGAGACATAGAGGTGGTTTAGGTTTCATTGGATTTGGATTGGAAGAGGACCTATGGGAGAAGAAGATGGTGCAAGGGAAGTAGCTGCCACATCCAAGTATTGGGTTTGGTTTCAATTTTTCCCCAATGTATGAGTAGGAAACTCAAACTCAGTGTTCTGTTAGAGTCCAATAGAGAACATCTTTGCTGACTGACTACCTTAAAACCAACTAAGAAAAAAAAATTTCGTTTTGTTTTGTAATACTGCTTGCCCCTCATATTTTTGAAAATTAATGTGAAAAAAAAGCAATCTGAAAAGAAGTCCAGACGACATCCTTGTGGAGAGCTCTTAGGAACACTTCTAGAAACTTGGCAGTAATTTTACATTGGACATGTTCAGAAAATTAGTCTCAGATATGTTGATCATCCTAATATGCCTCTAGAAACAGTGATCTTGGTACTTTTGTTTATTACCTTACTATTTCCTTAACCTAGAAATTATCTTATTACTTGCATATCATTAAAATGGTATAAAAACAGACTGGGAAAATGTAAATTTACTTCAGCATCAGAATTGGCTGCAGTCATGTTATAATGTTGTCTAATTGTCTTTTGATTTTTGATCATCATTCCCCCCCTGGAGAACCCATTGACTATCTGAGGTGGCTTGGTCACATACTTAGACAGAATATAGTTCCAAGACACCATGTTCCTCTTTGCTAAGCAATGTCTCAAAACAACTGTTCTGTGGGGACTGGGTCTGCATCTTTTTTAGTTTCCCATTTTCTTTATTGAGACAGGGTTTTTTTTTCTGTAGCTCAGGCTGTCTTGGAACTCACCACAGATACCCTGATGGCCTCAAACTCACAGAGATATTCCTTCCTCTCCATAATGGTACTGGGACTAAGGGTGTGTACCAGCACTACCTGCCAGAAGCTTTTTTATATCAAGGTCATGATAACATTGTATGCAGTACATTGATCCTGGCATATTCATTTGAGGTCTGTAGCTTTAGTTGACATTTTGTTTCTATGTTTGTTTGCCTGATGTTTTTTCATTATTGATTTTTCAAAAGATTTTTTTAAGTATATGTTTGTCTAGGTGGTGGTGGTACAAGCCTTTATACCCTGCACTTGAGAGGCAGAGGCAGGCAGATATTTGATGTTGAGGTCACCCTGGTCTACAGAGTGAATTGCAGGACACACCTCCTTTGCAGCAGCAGGAAGGGTCTCTTCCAACAGGAGTCCAGCAACTGTGCTGATGCCTCCTTTTGTAGACATATTCACCAGTCTGGAAGTGTTAAGGTGTCTGGGCATTCCTGGAACATTTAAGGTAGACAATTTAGACCAAATCTCATGTTTTATTGACTGAAGGGCTTGGAGCCTCAAGAAGATGTTCCTATCAGTGAGTTGGAATAACTCCAGGCAGGGCCCAGTAAACACCAAGGGAATTGAGGTGCCATAAGAATCTCAAAAGAGAACAGGTTAAAATGGTAGGGGTCTTAAGGGCTCAGAACTGGGACAAGCAAAAAGGAACCTCCCAGTCAGTGCCAGTCTCCAAGGACAATTTAATCAACACACAGATAGTTCACCCCTGCCAGGGGAAGAGAAAGTCCAAGTCCAAGAATACAGAGCAAGACAATCAACTCAATTTTCCCCTTCTTTGACTGCAGAAAAGAGGTTATAGGGTTTCAAATACTGGGTCAGCTAAGGCTGCTACTGTGTCTGGCAATTCCAGAAGGAGTAGAGTCCTTTAGACTCACTAGGATTAGTAACCAGCATCTTTTTCCACTGAGCAAACTTTATAATTTTGATATTTTCTTTTCCATGGTCTTTCACTTTACAAGTTTCACATTTCCTTTACTATGGTCTTTCACTCTCTTATTACATGTCTTATCTTCCCTATGAACATACATATACTGTACAGAGTTCTTGTAGTTGTACAGTGGAGGAAGAGCAGATGTGATATGGGACAGAAGAAGATGGGCATGCACAGAGCCTGTCTTTGGTGATTTTGGAATTAAAGTGGTTGACTGTGTTGTAATGCTGTGTCTTTGCAGTTTTCATGGAAAAGCAAAGGGGGGGCATAAGTCATTTTGCACCTTCAAACCTCATTTGAAGTAGAAACTTCAGGGTTCTTTGGCAAGTCAATTACTTTGGATGGTGTTATTCTTGGGCATACACCTGAAAGATTGTGCTGAAAGGAGCATAGATGATAGGCTAAGGCAGACTCATGAAGGAACTTTTCAATGAAGCAGACACAGATGAAAGAATGTTCTAATAAAGAAAGAATGTGAAAGGACAGGTGACCAAGGATCCTTTGTTGAATATACACATGCATTGTTCTGCCTTATATAATGTAGTTGAGCTCCATTTGTTGGGTACCCCTAGAGAGAAATACCAAAAAACTTCTGGTGGTGTGCTGGGCATTTATTTACCAATAAAAGCCAACTAGGGAAAGGTTCCTTCAGTTTCTTACATGTGGATGGACATGCAGATTCTTGTGAAGTTTTTGGGACCAAAGGAGCATAATTCAAGCAGCATAGGCCATATCTAAAAAGTTGGTCCACCTTTCATTGTATATTTGAGTTCCATTTATTGGGACTCCACAGAGAGAAAGGCACCAAAAAAGTTTTGGTGTTGTACTGGTGCTTCTTACTGCTTCCTAAGACTCGGGACGATTTGCAGACTGATGACAGCCAAGTCAGACTCAGATGCTGAGGCAAGACACCTAGCAAGGCAAGATGCATGGAGGACACATGAAGTTTGGAGGGAGCATAAATAGGGCCCAATAGACTGTAGAAAGAGATTGGCTTGCTTGCATAGCTATACACTTCTTGGTCTTTGCTGACCTTCACTTTGATGTGAGAGGCACAGATGTGAACTTCTCCTGCTTTTCCTCTTGGTGCTGGACTCACTAGATGGATGACTCATGCAGATTTGGCCATGTCCTGACCATTCCTTGTATGTAGTGCCTCCACTTCTGGTAAACCAAACTTCTGAACTGGACTTCTGGTATAACCTTGAAGCATTTGTGAGTGGATTAAGCTGCTCCTGCTACCTGGGAATGGGAATGGTGATTTCCTGACAAAACCTTTCAGATTTGCTCCAAAGAATCTTTTTTAAACAGGTCTATTTGCCCTTTATCCTTTCATTTATACTACTTCTGGCTGAGATGGGTAGTAAAGAGGTTAAAGATTTAAGAACCATCATTAAAAGGAGGCATTGGCAGGACAGTGGTGGCACACACCTTTAATTCCAGCCTCTGATCTGGCATGTGCCAGCAATGTCCTTGCAAGGAGACCAAGAGAGGCCTTTAAATGAAGATATGAATGTGAAGCTTGGATTGACTTGGAGACCCCAAGATATTGGCAGTCCCAGAGCAGTGGTAAACCTGTTGAGGAGAGCTGTTAATTGGGAGTGGACCCAGCCCAAGAAAAAGAAGTGTGTTGCAGTCAACAAAGTTGAAAGAAATTGGACATCTGAAGAGTGCTTTGACAACACACATCAGAATGCAGAGTTTGGAGATTTCTCAGCTGGTTTTCTGTTTGGTTTTGGTCCAGTATTTCCTTACTATGCTCCTTTTGGAATGGTAAGATTTATCCTGTGACATATTTGTGGGAAGTATGTGATTTACTTTTTATCTTTATTTTACATGGAATTACAGTTAAGAGATTTCATGAAACTCATAAGAGATTTTGAACTTGTAAGCGTGTAGGAGACTATCACAGACTACAGGGTAAAGCTGTCTCTTTCCTTCCTTGTGTGTTCTTCATTCCACCCTTATCCAACTCTTTCCTTATAACCTTTCATATTCCTAACAGTAGATAGAAGAGAGAGAGAGAGAGAGAGAGAGAGAGAGAGAGAGAGAGAGAGAGAGATCCACAAATTGATTCAGAGTTTTCAAAGTTGGTCATTTTATCATTTCAATACTGTCTGCTGATTAAGGGTTGAGTCCTTTGGAACGAGTTTGATCTAAATCATCAGCATATAAAATGTTATTCTTTTTTCTTCTTTGAGCATGACTACTTAACAATATATGACCAACAACAGCCAGCAACTAACAAGCAAACGCCGAACTCTTGTGGTCCTAGTGTTTATATACCTCTGAAGAGTCCCCAGAATTCCAAATATCACATATTCACAGAAAATATTTCCAGCTGGTAAAATCATACCCTTGCTAGAGCACAAGGTAAGTCACAGTGAGTAACACTTAACAGTCAGCAAAGAGCAACACCCTCCCTAAGTACCTAACTAGGGTAAAAAATTAATTAAATTTATAAACCCTAATCCAAATCCATTTGGAAGTTAAGACTCAATACAATACAGGAGAAGGAAAGAGGATAACATCACAGATAATCAGGAACTAGCCTGCCACCTTCATATGCTTAAAAGCCATCTTATAGTAAAGACAAACTAAATTCATTCATGTTAATGATTAATCAAAGCTCTGTATCTTAAGAATTGAACTAAGTCCTACCTGTAACCTTAACTACATGTGGCTCCATACTTCCTGTTCTAGGACTATCATGTCTATATTTCAAACGTTTTTTGAAAACATCTTGCAACACTATCTTTGTTTCAGAAAGTTTATATGGTCCCTTATGCTACGACTTCTAACTATGAACACCCTGTTACTCACAGCTTGCAGTCATATTTTTGATTCAAGATATCATTAGGACTAATTTCTTTTCCCTAACTATTTTACGTGCCAAATCCCTTATCTCCAAATTCTCTACCCATGGGCTGTATAGGTCTTGTCTTCTTCATGTCCAACTTAGGGAGAGGCAGAATGTATACATAAATAAATAGCTCAGTTTAATTAACTGCATACTTTAATTAATATGACCATGACGATTTGGGTGGGTGTTTTTTTTCCCTCCCATCTTTTAGATTAACAATACCAACAATATTAGAAAGATCATAAATAAACTCTTCTAAACCCAATGTCACACTAGATTGGAAAATCTAAAGAAATAGATTTTATGTATAAAAACTACAAAGGCTAACCCAAGGCATGATATGTAATTATGACTACAATGTAACTTATAACTTCAATGTAACTTATAACTACAATGCAACTTATGACTACAGTGTATCTTAAAACTACAATGTAACTTATAACAGAAATGAGATTGAAGCAGTAGTGAAAAGTATCCCGGGTAAGATTAGCTGGGTTCACTGCTGACTTCTCCTAAGCCTTTAAAGAACTAAGAATAATGAATCTCGAGATATTCTACAAAGTATATTAGCAGAACTCAATTAGTGAAGCCAATATTATTCTGATACCAAGTCAAAGACACAACATAAAATGAAAATTATAGGCTACTCAATGATGAAAATAGACACAATATTCTCAGTAAAGTTGTGTTGTACTCAATTAAAGAACACATCATTCCAGAGGTGGCTCAATGTACATATATGCTCAAGTGTTGTCACAGACTCAAAGGAAGAAATCACAGGAGCATTTATTTAACAAGTGCAGGCTTTTGTTAAAATCCTGTCTACCAAGTCTTTGTGTCTTTTATAGAGGCTAGCTAAAATATATATTTCATTTAGAGCCAGCTTCTGCTCACTGTTGCCAAACATGGAGGGCAAAGAAGAGGTGGAAGCCAGCCTGGTAGAGCATCCCCCTACCTGAGCACAATTTTTATCTTTGTGATTAAGGAGATGCCAAACAGGTAACTGGGGCACACCTACCTTAGCTTCCCACAAATGGAGATCACAGGTGGAAAGCAGCATGTCTTCACATCATTTCTTTCGACTTTGCTGGCCATGTATTTGCTCTGTGTAAGCCTGTACCTGCAATTTACCATTTAACCACTGTGTTTGTCATTTGCAGAGACTTTGTACTAGGTATGGCACCCTTTCTCTGTAAGTGTGACACAAGCAAAAAGCAGGGCCTTCATATGCTCTGCCCTCATTGCCTAAAACACTTTGTCTCCACCTGCCTGGGAAATTTGGCTCCTAAATACCCAGTCTGCATTAAAAACCAACATGTCAGATGAAAAGGCCACCTATGCATCAACATGTATGAGGCACACACCAATACCCACGTTGAGTATTTGTCCCCATTGTGGCATGTCTAGTCAGTGATCATATCATGGGTGCTTGAGAAGCAGAGTGGAGTCTCTGCTCTCTGTCTTCCACAATGCCCAGGTATCCTTCTGCTGTGTACCCTGGGATCAGACATCATAAGTCACTGGCAACCTGAGCTTGCCCTATCCTTGACTTTCAACATTTCAGATCATGAAGCAAATTAACCTCTTTCCCAAATACATTACCTTATCTTGGGTCTTTTTACTGGAGGGAGATCAATTACCAGAAGTAACATCTACAGATCCTCTGGAATTCTTCTGTAAGTTGTAAGAACACAGTCTTTCATTCATGTTCATTTATTTTTTTTCAAAATGTTATTATATATTTTCATCATTTAGATTTCCAATGCTATCCCAAAAGTCCCCCATATCTGCCTGCCCACTCCCCTACCCACCCATTCCTACTTCTTGGTCCTGGTATTCCCCTCTACTGAGGCATGTAAAGTTTGCAAGACAAAGGGGTCTCGCTTCCCAATAATGGCCAACTAGGCCATCTTCCGATACATATGCAGCTAGAGACAGTAGATCAGGAGGTACTGGTTAGTTCATATTGTTGTTCCACGTATAGGGTTTCAGACTCATTCATCTCCTTGGGTATTTTCTGTAGCTCCACCATTAGGGGCTCTGTATTCCATCTAATAGCTGACTGTGAGCATCCACTTCTGTGTTTTCCAGGCACCTGCATAGCCTCACAAGAGACAGCTATATCAGGGTCCTTTCAGAAAAAAATAGCTGGCATATGCAATGGAGTCAGATTTTGGAGGCTGATTATGGGATGGATCCCCTGGTGTGGCAGTCTCTAGATGGCCCATCCTTTCATCTCAGCTCCAACCTTTCTCTGTAACTCTTACATTGGGTGTTTTGTTCCAATTTATATTAAGGGGCAAAGTGTCCAAACTTTGCTCTTTGTTCTTCTTGAGTTTCATGTGTTTTGCAACTTGTATCTTATATTTTGGGTATTCTAATTTCTGGGCTAATAGTCACTTAACAGCGAGTACATATCATGTGAGTGCTTTTGTGATTCGGTCACCTTACTCAGGATGATGACCTGCAGGTCCATCCATTTGCCTAGGAATTTCATAAATTCATTCTTTTTAATAGCTGAGTAGTTCTCAACTGTGTAAATGTACCACGTTTTCTGTATCCATGCCTCTGTTGAGGGACATCTGGGTTCTTTCCAGCTTCTGGCTATTATAAATAGGGCTGCTATGAACATAGTGAAACATGTGTCCTTCTTACCATTTGGAACATCTTCTGGATATATGCCCAGCAGTGGTATTGTGGGATTCTATGGTAGTTCTATGTCCAATTTTCTGAGGAACAGCCTGACTGATTTGCAGAGTGGTTGTACAAGCTTGCAATCCAACCAGTATTGGAGGAGTCTTTCTCTTTCTCCACATCCTCACCAGCATCTGCTGTAACCTGAATTTTTGATCTTAGCAGTGCTGACTGGTGTGAGGTGGAATCTCAGGATTGTTTTGATTTGCATTTCTCTGATGATTGAGCATGCTCAACATTTTTTTCAGGTGCTTCTTAGCCATTCAGTATTCCTCAGGTTATAATTCTTTGTTTAGCCCTGAGCGCCATTTTTTAATGGGGTTATTGGTATAGGTTTCTATCCACATCCTCTGTTCTAAACCAATGCCCTGTATGACTGTTTCTAGGGCAGTACCGAAGTGATCTTATCATTATGGATCTGTGGCATAATTTGAGATCAGCAATAGTGATACCTCCAGACATATCACTAGCTCTCACAACTGTTGGGAGCCGCGCCCACATTCGCCGTTACAAGATGGCGCTGACAGCTGTGTTCTAAGTGGTAAACAAATAATCTGCGCATATGCCGAGGGTGGTTCTCCACTCCATGTGCTCTGCCTTCCCCGTGACGTCAACTCGGCCGATGGGCTGCAGCCAATCAGGGAGTGACACGTCCTAGGCGAAATATAACTCTCCTAAAAAAGGGACGGGTTTTCGTTTTCTCTCGCTCTTGCTTCTTACACTCTTGCTCCTGAAGATGTAAGCAATAAAGTTTTGCCGCAGAAGATTCTGGTTTGTTGCGTCTTTCCTGGCCGGTCGTGAGAACGCGTCTAATAACAATTGGTGCCGAATTCCGGGACGAGAAAAAACTCGGGACTGGCGCAAGGAAGATCCCTCATTCCAGAACCAGAACTGCGGGTCGCGGTAATAAAGGTTCCCGTAAAGCAGACTGTTAAGAAGGATTCAACTGTATGAATTCAGAACTTTTCAGCTGGGGAACGAGAGTACCAGTGAGTATAGCTTTACGAGGTAAGCCTGGCCTTGAACTTTCTAAGGAAATTCAAGACAGTCTATCAGAAGTAAAGTGGAAAATGTTTGGCCTTGAATTTTTTCTAGTGTTAGAAGCCCTTTTGTTCCTTTTCACATGTTATCAAGTGGTTAAGGCAGGGAGGATTCTAGAGGAAATTCAGGGCAATCTATCAGAAGTAAAGCGGGGAGAGAGAGTAGGAACAAAGAGAAAATATGGTACACAAAATAAGTATACAGGCCTTTCCAAGGGTCTTGAACCCGAGGAAAAGTTTAGGTCAGGTAAGAATACCTGGGGAGAGATTAGAAGGAAGGAAAAGAAAAAAGAAAAGAAAAGAGATCGATTAGCGGAGGTCTCTAGGAAAAGGAGCCTGTGCTCATCGCTGGATGGGCTCGGGGAGCCAGCTCTTGGTAGCTCTGAATCAGATGATGAATTCTCCTCTGAAGAAACAGACTGGGAGGAAGAAGCAGCTCATTATGAGAAAAAAGGGTACCAGCCAGGTAAAGTGCTAGCTAATCAGTTAAGGAAGCCAAAAGCGGCTGGCGAAGGCCAGTTTGCTGATTGGCCTCAGGGCAGTCGGCTTCAAGGTCCGCCCTATGCGGAGCCCCCGCCCTGCGTAGTGCGTCAGCCCTGCGCAGAGAGGCAGTGCGCAGAGAGGCAGTGCGCAGACTCATTCATTCCCAGAGAGGAACAAAGGAAAATACAACAGGCATTTCCGGTCTTTGAAGGAGCCGAGGGTGGGCGTGTCCACGCTCCGGTAGAATACTTACAAATTAAAGAAATTGCCGAGTCGGTCCGTAAATACGGAACCAATGCTAATTTTACCTTGGTGCAGTTAGACAGGCTTGCCGGCATGGCACTAACTCCTGCCGACTGGCAAACGGTTGTAAAAGCCGCTCTCCCTAGTATGGGCAAATATATGGAATGGAGAGCGCTTTGGCACGAAGCTGCACAAGCGCAGGCCCGAGCAAACGCAGCTGCTTTGACTCCAGAGCAGAGAGATTGGACTTTTGACTTGTTAACGGGTCAGGGAGCTTATTCTGCTGATCAAACAAACTACCATTGGGGAGCTTATGCCCAGATTTCTTCCACGGCTATTAGGGCCTGGAAGGCGCTCTCCCGAGCAGGTGAAACCACTGGTCAATTAACAAAAGTTGTCCAGGGACCTCAGGAATCCTTCTCAGATTTTGTGGCCAGAATGACAGAGGCAGCAGAGCGTATTTTTGGAGATTCAGAGCAAGCCGCGCCTCTGATAGAACAGCTAATCTATGAGCAAGCCACAAAGGAGTGCCGAGCGGCCATAGCCCCAAGAAAGAACAAAGGCTTACAAGACTGGCTCAGGGTCTGTCGAGAGCTTGGGGGACCTCTCACCAATGCAGGCTTAGCGGCCGCCATCCTTCAATCTCAGAACCGCTCCATGGGCAGAAATGATCAGAGGACATGTTTTAATTGCGGAAAGCCTGGGCATTTTAAGAAAGATTACAGAGCTCCAGATAAACAGGGAGGGACTCTCACTCTTTGCTCTAAGTGTGGCAAGGGTTATCATAGAGCTGACCAGTGTCGCTCTGTGAGGGATATAAAGGGCAGAATTCTTCCCCCACCTGATAGTCAATCAACTGATGTGCCAAAAAACGGGTCATCGGGCCCTCGGTCCCAGGGCCCTCAAAGATATGGGAACCGGTTTGTCAGGACCCAGGAAGCAGTCAGAGAGGCGACCCAGGAAGACCCACAAGGGTGGACCTGCGTGCCGCCTCCGACTTCCTATTAATGCCTCAAATGAGTATTCAGCCGGTGCCAGTGGAGCCTATACCATCCTTGCCCCCGGGAACCATGGGCCTTATTCTCGGCCGGGGTTCACTCACCTTGCAGGGCTTAGTAGTCCACCCTGGAGTTATAGATTGTCAACATTCCCCTGAAATACAGGTCCTGTGCTCAAGCCCTAAAGGCGTTTTTTCTATTAGTAAAGGAGATAGGATAGCTCAGCTGCTGCTCCTCCCTGATAAGACCAGGGAAAAATCTGCAGGACCTGAGATAAAGAAGATGGGCTCCTCAGGAAATGATTCTGCCTATTTGGTTGTATCTTTAAATAATAGACCTAAGCTCTGCCTTAAGATCAACGGAAAAGAGTTTGAAGGCATCCTTGATACCGGAGCAGATAAAAGTATAATCTCTACACATTGGTGGCCCAAAGCATGGCCCACCACAGAGTCATCTCATTCATTACAGGGCCTAGGATATCAATCATGTCCCACTATAAGCTCCATTGCCTTGACGTGGGAATCCTCTGAAGGACAGCAAGGGAAATTCATACCTTATGTGCTCCCACTCCCGGTTAACCTCTGGGGAAGGGATATTATGCAGCATTTGGGCTTTATTTTGTCCAATGAAAACGCCCCATCGGGAGGGTATTCAACTAAAGCAAAAAATATCATGGCAAAGATGGGTTATAAAGAAGGAAAAGGGTTAGGACATCAAGAACAGGGAAGGATAGAGCCCATCTCACCTAATGGAAACCAAGACAGACAGGGTCTGGGTTTTCCTTAGCGGCCATTGGGGCAGCACGACCCATACCATGGAAAACAGGGGACCCAGTGTGGGTTCCTCAATGGCACCTATCCTCTGAAAAACTAGAAGCTGTGATTCAACTGGTAGAGGAACAATTAAAATTAGGCCATATTGAACCCTCTACCTCACCTTGGAATACTCCAATTTTTGTAATTAAGAAAAAGTCAGGAAAGTGGAGACTGCTCCATGACCTCAGAGCCATTAATGAGCAAATGAACTTATTTGGCCCAGTACAGAGGGGTCTCCCTGTACTTTCCGCCTTACCACGTGGCTGGAATTTAATTATTATAGATATTAAAGATTGTTTCTTTTCTATACCTTTGTGTCCAAGGGATAGGCCCAGATTTGCCTTTACCATCCCCTCTATTAATCACATGGAACCTGATAAGAGGTATCAATGGAAGGTCTTACCACAGGGAATGTCCAATAGTCCTACTATGTGTCAACTTTATGTACAAGAAGCTCTTTTGCCAGTGAGGGAACAATTCCCCTCTTTAATTTTGCTCCTTTACATGGATGACATCCTCCTGTGCCATAAAGACCTTACCATGCTACAAAAGGCATATCCTTTTCTACTTAAAACTTTAAGTCAGTGGGGTTTACAGATAGCCACAGAAAAGGTCCAAATTTCTGATACAGGACAATTCTTGGGCTCTGTGGTGTCCCCAGATAAGATTGTGCCCCAAAAGGTAGAGATAAGAAGAGATCACCTCCATACCTTAAATGATTTTCAAAAGCTGTTGGGAGATATTAATTGGCTCAGACCTTTTTTAAAGATTCCTTCCGCTGAGTTAAGGCCTTTGTTTGGTATTTTAGAAGGAGATCCTCATATCTCCTCCCCTAGGACTCTTACTCTAGCTGCTAACCAGGCCTTACAAAAAGTGGAAAAGGCCTTACAGAATGCACAATTACAACGTATTGAGGATTCGCAGCCTTTCAGTTTGTGTGTCTTTAAGACAGCACAATTGCCAACTGCAGTTTTGTGGCAGAATGGGCCATTGTTGTGGATCCATCCAAACGTATCCCCAGCTAAAATAATAGATTGGTATCCTGATGCAATTGCACAGCTTGCCCTTAAAGGTCTAAAAGCAGCAATCACCCACTTTGGGCGAAGTCCATATCTTTTAATTGTACCTTATACCGCTGCACAGGTTCAAACCTTGGCAGCCACACCTAATGATTGGGCAGTTTTAGTTACCTCCTTTTCAGGAAAAATAGATAACCATTATCCAAAGCATCCAATCTTACAGTTTGCCCAAAATCAATCTGTTGTGTTTCCACAAATAACAGTAAGAAACCCACTTAAAAATGGGATTGTGGTATATACTGATGGATCAAAAACTGGCATAGGTGCCTATGTGGCTAATGGTAAAGTGGTATCCAAACAGTATAATGAAATTTCACCTCAAGTGGTAGAATGTTTAGTGGTTTTAGAAGTTTTAAAAACCTTTTTAGAACCCCTTAATATTGTGTCAGATTCCTGTTATGTGGTTAATGCAGTAAATCTTTTAGAAGTGGCTGGAGTGATTAAGCCTTCCAGTAGAGTTGCCAATATTTTTCAGCAGATACAATTAGTTTTGTTATCTAGAAGATCTCCTGTTTATATTACTCATGTTAGAGCCCATTCAGGCCTACCTGGCCCCATGGCTCTGGGAAACGATTTGGCAGATAAGGCCACTAAAGTGGTGGCTGCTGCCCTATCATCCCCGGTAGAGGCTGCAAGAAATTTTCATAACAATTTTCATGTGACGGCTGAAACATTACGCAGTCGTTTCTCCCTGACAAGAAAAGAAGCCCGTGACATTGTTACTCAATGTCAAAGCTGCTGTGAGTTCTTGCCAGTTCCTCATGTGGGAATTAACCCACGCGGTATTCGACCTCTACAGGTCTGGCAAATGGATGTTACACATGTTTCTTCCTTTGGAAAACTTCAATATCTCCATGTGTCCATTGACACATGTTCTGGCATCATGTTTGCTTCTCCGTTAACCGGAGAAAAAGCCTCACATGTGATTCAACATTGTCTTGAGGCATGGAGTGCTTGGGGGAAACCCAGACTCCTTAAGACTGATAATGGACCAGCTTACACATCTCAAAAATTCCAGCAGTTCTGCCGTCAGATGGACGTGACCCACCTGACTGGACTTCCATACAACCCTCAAGGACAGGGTATTGTTGAGCGTGCGCATCGCACCCTCAAAGCCTATCTTATAAAACAGAAGAGGGGAACTTTTGAGGAGACTGTACCCCGAGCACCAAGAGTGTCTGTGTCTTTGGCACTCTTTACACTCAATTTTTTAAATATTGATGCTCATGGCCATACTGCGGCTGAACGTCATTGTTCAGAGCCAGATAGGCCCAATGAGATGGTTAAATGGAAAAATGTCCTTGATAATAAATGGTATGGCCCGGATCCTATTTTGATAAGATCCAGGGGAGCTATCTGTGTTTTCCCACAGAATGAAGACAACCCATTTTGGATACCAGAAAGACTCACCCGAAAAATCCAGACTGACCAAGGGAATACTGATGTCCCTCGTCTTGGTGATGTCCAGGGCGTCAATAATAAAGAGAGAGCAGCGTTGGGGGATAATGTCGATATTTCCACTCCCAATGACGGTGATGTATAATGCTCAAGTATTCTCCTGCTTTTTTACCACTAACTAGGAACTGGGTTTGGCCTTGATTCAGACAGCCTTGGCTCTGTCTGGACAGGTCCAGACGACTGACACCATTAACACTTTGTCAGCCTCAGTGACTACAGTCATAGATGAACAGGCCTCAGCTAATGTCAAGATACAGAGAGGTCTCATGCTGGTTAATCAACTCATAGATCTTGTCTAGATACAACTAGATGTATTATGACAAATAACTCAGCAGGGATGTGAACAAAAGTTTCCGGGATTGTGTGTTATTTCCATTCAGTATGTTAAATTTACTAGGACAGCTAAATTGTCAAAAAGTCTTTTTCAGTATATGTTACAGAATTGGATGGCTGAATTTGAACAGATCCTTCGGGAATTGAGACTTCAGGTCAACTCCACGCGCTTGGACCTGTCGCTGACCAAAGGATTACCCAATTGGATCTCCTCAGCATTTTCCTTCTTTAAAAAATGGGTGGGATTAATATTATTTGGAGATACACTTTGCTGTGGATTAGTGTTGCTTCTTTGATTGGTCTGTAAGCTTAAGGCCCAAACTAGGAGAGACAAGGTGGTTATTGCCCAGGCGCTTGCAGGACTAGAACATGGAGCTTCCCCTGATATATCTATGCTTAGGCAATAGGTCGCTGGCCACTCAGCTCTTATATCCCATGAGGCTAGTCTCATTGCACGGGATAGAGTGAGTGTGCTTCAGCAGCCCGAGAGAGTTGCACGGCTAAGCACTGCAATGGAAAGGCTCTGCGGCATATATGAGCCTATTCTAGGGAGACATGTCATCTTTCATGAAGGTTCAGTGTCCTAGTTCCCTTCCCCCAGGCAAAACGACACGGGAGCAGGTCAGGGTTGCTCTGGGTAAAAGCCTGTGAGCCTAAGAGCTAATCCTGTACATGGCTCCTTTACCTACACACTGGGGATTTGACCTCTATCTCCACTCTCATTAATATGGGTGGCCTATTTGCTCTTATTAAAAGGAAAGGGGGAGATGTTGGGAGCCGCGCCCACATTCGCCGTTACAAGATGGCGCTGACAGCTGTGTTCTAAGTGGTAAACAAATAATCTGCGCATATGCCGAGGGTGGTTCTCCACTCCATGTGCTCTGCCTTCCCCGTGACGTCAACTCGGCCGATGGGCTGCAGCCAATCAGGGAGTGACACGTCCTAGGCGAAATATAACTCTCCTAAAAAAGGGACGGGTTTTCGTTTTCTCTCGCTCTTGCTTCTTACACTCTTGCTCCTGAAGATGTAAGCAATAAAGTTTTGCCGCAGAAGATTCTGGTCTGTGGTGTTCTTCCTGGCCGGGCGTGAGAACGCGTTTAATAACACACAACTTCATTGCCATATGTTTCCATTTGAATTTTTAGAGTGTCTTTTTAAATTTCTGTAATGAATAATACAGGCATTTTGGTGACAATTGCACTTTCACAATATTTACACTTTCAGTACCTGAGCATGGAAAGTCTTTTCATCTTCTGTATTTCTCCATTTTGCACTGTTTTAAAGCTTGTATTGCAAGCTTGTATTCCATTTCCTTGATTTGGTTTATTCCAAGGCATTGTGATATATTTGGGGTGATTTCGAATATGATAAGTTTTCTGTTTCTTTTTCACCTATGCCTTTCATGGGTATATAAAAATGTTACGTACATTTGTATGTTTATTTTATATTCTGCACATCTGGAAGTGCCACTTTTGAAAGTGTTTATCTCTATGTGTTTCTGTTGGGGTCCAGGTGTTGCCTCACAAACCACATGCCCATGGA
Organism: Mus musculus; assembly: GCF_000001635.26. NCBI lineage: Eukaryota > Metazoa > Chordata > Mammalia > Rodentia > Muridae > Mus > Mus musculus. The sequence continues at coordinate 32,807,523 of NC_000073.6, read as the reverse complement.
TCTCAGTCAGACAAGGATAGTTTATTGAGGTCTATTGGTTGATCAAGGATGCAGACCAGATTCAGGAGCTAGCTATGACCATGAGGCAGGATTCTCCATAGCTTGTGAGCCTTGCAATCCATAAAAATCTGTGCCAACTCTCTCCACCATTCAGGAACAAGGGATAGGCCACTTCCTTAAGAACATGTCTTTGTTGTACATTTACTCTGCTCTCATTGCCTGGGGCTGTTGAAATGTGGAAGAAGGCTTGCCTTACCTAACATATATTTCTTAACTTCTAATCAGGATGTCTATACCTATACACATGTCTCTTTCTGCCTAATAGTAGGATGTCTATCCCCAGGGAGGTCTTAGTAACTTTATTTGACCCAAAGCCAAATGGAAGTCTTATTCCAAATACCTTATTATATTGGTGTAGCTATCTATCTTATGGTGGGTTACATTCCAGGGGCATAATCCTATTTTAAGGACAATATATATATATATATATATATATATATATATATATATATATATATATATATATATCATGTACTAGGTTAACCTGTCCCAGTGTCCCCATGGAGCCCACATTGAAAGAACTCAATTGCTTAAGATAGCATTGACATCTGACATTTCTAGTATAACTCCCTTCTTTTTTTATGGTGAAAAAAAAAGTGTATATTTAGAATTAGCCATCTAGACTCAGTTTAGATGACCCTAATCTTGTTGGCAACATCTACAGCATCATAATCAGGAACTAAGTGAACATATGCCTTCTTCTCTCTGTCAGGCCTTGTCAGGGTACGGACTTTGGTCACATCAATATCATAGAGTTTCTCCACGGTCTCTTTGATCTGGTGCTTGTTGGTTTTGACATCCACAATGAACAAAAGCATGCTGTTTTCCTTTATTTTCTTCATGGTTGACTCCGTGGTCAGCAGCAATTTGATAACAGTATAGTGGTCAAGCTTGTTTCTCCTGGGCTCACTATTTGAGGATATTTTGGCTCTCTCTGGAGCCACAGGGATTTGGGCTGCCAGAAGGTGGGTGATGTTCTGATCTTCTTTTTGTGGCTGTGGATGCATTTCAGCACTGCCTTCTTAGCTTGCATGGCCTTTGCTTTGGCTTCATCTTTGGGAAGGGCCATGGCTTCCTTCTTCGCTTTTGGTGCCATCTTCGTGAAAAGGCTATTTCTTCCTTCTAAAATATATTTACAGTACATTTTATTTATTTCTTGATTCTATGGAGTTTAATATGTCTGTGGATAAATTGTGGATGTCAAGGCCAGCAAGCAGCAGATCAAAGAGGCCCTGGAGAAACTCTATGACATTGATGTGTCCAAAGGCCATACCCTGAGAAGGCCTGACAGAGAGAAGAATATGTATGTTTGCTTAGCTCCTGATTATGATGAGATTATGATTATGATTATTATGATAAAATGGCATTGAAATCTCACATTTCCATTTATTTTCTATTTTTTTTTCTTTTTGGAAGACATGTAGCCTTGTTTTCTCTCCTCTGATCAGCAGGACTTTGCCTGCTTCATTGCCCTGCAAGGTCTTTAGTATCTTTGGAATTAAGCAGCATCTCTAAGAAAGCAGAGAGGCATTGAGAGAACTTAGGTGGCAAAACAAGCCTGCACATTAGCATGCTGTTTAGTTAGGTTTTGTGTAGCCGCCCACAAGTCTGAAGCCAGCTGAGCCAGAATTTGACCTTGCTGCCACTAAAGAGATTATCTAGGGTGGAGCCTTCCTCCATAGATCACTCTATTGTTCAACCACTGTTGCTGTTCCTCTTCAAGATACTGCTACCAGCTGAGAGGTCCAGGGATCTATTCCAGAGACTATGCCCTATCCTGCACGTCATCACCTGCAGCTGGTTCCAGGCTCCAAAGATGAATTGGTGGGAATGGACTTTCCTTCCTCTTTTACAAAGCATATCCGGCCCTTCTGGTCAGACCCAGCACCCGGTCACCTTGGTCGCAGAGTTGGCAGACACCCCCAAGTTCCCCAGAGCACTCTCCACAGGATCTTAGGACCTCTGGTGAGTGGAATAGAACTTCTGCCAGGAGGAAGGTTCGAATGCCAGATATCTGGACACCTTCCCTACAAGAGGAGACCTAGCCTGCAGAGAGTGCTCTGACCACTGAAACTCAGTAGATAGCTAGTCACCCAGGTCAGTTGATAGAGGCTAAAAGAATCATGAGAGGAACAAGCTCTAACCAGAGACAACTATAAGAAATCACTCCAGAGAATACCATATGGCAAAAGGCAAACCTAAGAATCTTACTAACAGAAACCAAGACCACCCACCAACATCTGAAGTCAGCACTCCCAACTCAACCAGTACTGGGCACCCCAAAACACCCGAAAACCTAGACACGGATTTAAAATCAGAACTCATGATGATGGTAGAGGACATCAAGAACAACTTTCATAACTTACTTAAAGAAATACAGGAGAACACTGCTAAAGAGTTACACGTCCTTAAAGAAAAGAGGAAAACACATCCAAACAGGTAATGGAAATGAACAAAAACATACTAGACCTCAAAAGCAAAGTAGACACAATAAAGAAAACCCAAAATGAGGCAACAGTAGAGACAGAAACCCTAGGAAAGAAATCAGAAACCATAGATTCAAGCATCAGCAAGAGAATACAAGAGATAGAAGAGAGAATCTCAGGTGCAGAAGACTCCATAGAGAACATCAGAACTCCTAAAGTTCATAAACAGCTTCGTTGTAGTGGCTGGATATAAAATTAACTCAAACAAGTCAATGGTCTTTCTCTACACAGAGGATAAACAGGCTGAGAAAGAAATTAGGGATACAACACCCATGTCAATAGTCACAAATAATATAAAATACCTTGGAGTGACTCTAACAAAGGAATTGAAAGATATGTATGATAAGATCTTCAAGTCTCTGAAGGAAGAAATTTAATCAGATATCAGAAGATGGAAAGATCTGCTGTGCTCATGGATTGGCAGGATCAACATTATAAAAATGGCTATCTTGCCAAAAGCAATCTACAGATTCAATGCAATCCCCATCAAAATCCAACTCAATTCTTCAACGAATTAGAAAGAACAATCTGCAAATTTATCCAGAATAACAAAAAAATTTGGATAGCAAAAACTCTTCTCAAGGATAAAAGAATCTCTGGTGGAATCACCATGCCTGACCTATAGCTGTACTACAGAGCAATTGTCATAAAAAACTGCAATGTACTGGTTTAGTGACAGACAAGTAGAACAATGGAATAGAATTGAAGACCCAGAAATGAACCCACACACCTCTTGTCACTTGAACTTCGACAAGGAAGCTAAAACCATCCAGTGGAAAAAAGATAACATTTTTAACAAATGGTACTAGCACAACAGGTAGTTATCATATAGAAGAACGTGAATTAAACCATTCCTATCTCCTTGTATTAAGGTCAAATCTAAGTGGATCAAAAAACACCACATAAAACAAGAGACACTGAAACTTATAGAGGAGAAAGTGGGGGAAAGCCTCGAAGATATGGGCAAAGGGGAAAGATTCCTGAATAGAACAGCAATGGCTTGTGCTGTAAGATCGAGAATTGACAAATGGGACCTCATGAAACTGCAAAGCTTCTGGAAGGCAAAAGACACCGTCAATAGGACAAAAAGGGCACCAACAGATTGGGAAAGAATCTTTACCTATCCTAAATCAGATAGGGGACTAATATCCAATATATATAAAGATCTCAAGAAGGTGGACTCCAGAAAAACAAATAACCCCATTAAAATATGGGGCTAAGAGATAAACAAAGAATTCTCACCTGAGGAATACCGAATGGCCGAGAAGCACCTGAAAAAATGCTCAGCATCCTTAATCATCAGAGAAATGCAAATCAAAACAACCCTGAGATTCCATCTCACACCAGTCAGAATGGCCAAGATCAAAAATTCAGGTGACAGCAGATGCTGGCGAGGATGTGGATAAAGAGGAACACTCTTACATTGTTGGTGGGATTGCAAGCTTGTACAACCACTCTGGAAATCAGTCTGGCAGTTTCTCAGAAAATTGGACATAGTACAACCAGAGGATCCCACAATACTTCTCCTGGGCCTACATCCAGAAGATGTTCCAACAGGTAAGAAGGACACATGCTCCACTATGTTCATAGCAGCTTTATTTATAATAGCCAGAAGCTGGAAAGAACCAGATGCCCCTCAAGAGAGGAATGGATACAAAAAATGTGATACATTTACACAATTGAGTACTACTCAGCTATTGAAAAGAATGAATTTATAAAATTCCTAGGCAAATGGTTGGACCTGGAGGGCATCATCCTGAGTGAGGTATCACAAACACAAAAGAACTCAAATGATATGTACTCACTGATAAGTGGATATTAGCCCAGAAACTAAGTATACCCGAGATATAAGAAACAATTTGTAAAACACATGAAACTGACGAAGAACGAAGACCAAAGTGTGGACACTTTGCCCCTTCTTAGAATTGGAAACAATCCCCCATGGTAGGAGTTACAGAGACAAAGTTTGGAGCTGAGACAAAAGAAGAATGGACCATCTAGAGACTGCCATATCCAGGGATCCATCCCATAATTAGCCTCCAAGCGATGACACAATTGCATACCCTAGCAAGCGTTTGATGAAAGGACCCTGATATAGCTGTCTCTTGTGAGACTAGGACGGGGCCTAGCAAACACGTAAGTGGATGCTCACAGTAAGCTATTGGATGGATCAAAAGGTCCCCAATGGAGGAGCTAGAGAAAGTAACCAAGGAGCTAACGAACTGCAACCCTGTAGGTGCAACAACATTATGAACTAAACAGTACCCTGGAGCTCTTGGCTCTAGCTGCATATGTATCAAAATATGGCCTAGTAAGCCATCACTGGAAAGCGAGGCCCATTGGACTTGCAAACTTTATATGCCCCAGTACAGGGGAACAGCAGGGCCAAATAGTGGGAATGGTGGGTTGGGGAGTGGGGGGAGGGTATGGGGGACTTTGGGGATACCATTGGGAATAATTGAGGAAAATACATGATAAAAAAAAAAAAGAATCACGGGAAGAACAAGCTCTAACCAGAGACAACTATAACAACTAACTCCAGAGAATACCATATGGCGAAAGGCAAACGTTACAATCTTACTAACAGAAACCAAGACCACTCACAATCATCAGAACGCAGCACTTCCATCTCACCCAGTCCTGTGCACCCCACCACACCCGAAAAGTCCTTTAAGAAAAATAGGAAAACACAACCAAACAGGTAGAAGTCCTTAAAGAAAAACGGGAAAATACATCCAAACACGTGATGGAAATGAACAAAACCATACTAGACCTAAAAAGCAAAGTAGATACAATAAAGAAAATCCAAAAGGAGGCAACGGTAGACATAGAATCCCTAGGAAAGAAATCTGGAACCATAGATTCGAGCATCAGCAACAGAATGCAAGAGATGGAAGAGAGAATCTAAGGTGCAGAAGACTCCATAGAGAACATCAGCACAAAGAAAACACAAAATTCAAAAAGATCCTAATTCAAATCATCCAGGAAATCCAGGACACACTGAGAAGACCAAACCTATGGATAATAGGAATAGATGAGAATGAAGATTTTCAACTTAGAGGGCCAGCAAATATCTTCAACAAAATAATAGAAGAAAGCTTTCCAAACTTAAAGAAAGAGATGTCCATGAACATACAAGAAGCCTACAGAACTCCAAATAGACTGGAAATTCCTCCTGACAAATAATAATCAGAACAACAATTGCACTAAATAAAGATAGAATATTAAATGCAGTAAGGGAAAACCGTCAAGTAACATATAAAGGCAGGCCTATCAGAATTACACCATACTATTCACCAGAGAGGATGAAAGCCAGAAGATCCTGGACAGATGTTATACAGACACTAAGAGAACACAAATGCCAGCCCAGGCTACCATACCCAACTATTGAAGTGCAATTTGTCACTTATGTAGATTACTCTTTGCCATTTCTTCTGTTAGTTTGTAATACGATTCATGTGCCTACAGGATTGTTATGGCAAAAGACTCCTCTAATGTGGATACATTCGAGGATTTCTCCTAAACACAATAACTTGCAATATTATGAAGCAGTAGCCCAGATGATTATCTTTGGAAGGAAACAGGCACTAACTTATTTCAGCAAAGAGCCAGATATAATTTTTCAGCCTTACAACATAAGTCAAGAAACTTGGCTGAAACAGCATAGTCAGATGGGTTGCTTGCTCAAATAGGTTTTAAGGGAACTATAGACAGCCACTACCTTCAAGATAGATTGATAAACTTTTTAAATGTACATGAAGTGATATTTCCAAAAATGACTTCCTTACAGCCTTTATATAATGCTCTATTGATTTTTACTGATGGTTCCTCTAAAAGGGCGAGATGGATATCTTATAAATAATCAACAGGTAATCATAAATACTCCTGACCTCTCATTTCAAAAAGCAGAATTAACAGCAGTACTGAATGTCTTTTAGTATGTGCATGAGGCTTTTAATATTTTTACTGATTGTTTATATGTTGCACAATCGGTACTCTTATTGAAGACCTGTGGTACGTTTAACTTTACTACGCCAGCAGGATCCCTGTTTTCACAATTACAAAACATCATTCTTGACTGAAAACACCCATTCTATATTGGCCAAACACGATCTCATTCTGGTCTTTCTGAACCTTTAGCTAAAGGCAATGATTGCATCAACAGAGTTCTAATAGGAGAAGCCTTAATTTCAGATCCTGTTGCTTTGGCCAAACATGATCATGAAAAATTTCTTCTCTCTAGCCAGACCTTGAGCCTCCGACTTAAGATCACAAAGGAGCAGGCAAGAATGATTGTAAAACAATGTCCTAAATGTATTACATTATCTCCAGTACCACATTTAGAAGTTAATCCATGAGGTCTTATGACTAATCATATTTGGCAAATGGATGTAGCTCATTGTGCAGAATTTGGAAAATTAAAATATATACATGTTTGTATTGATACATGTTCCGGATTTCTTTTTCCTTCTCTGCATACTGGTGAATCCTCCAAAAATGTAATTGATCATTGCCTACAAGCCTTTAATGCCATGGGATTTCCTAAACTTATTAAGACAGATAACGGGCCATCCTATTCTAGCAAAAAAAAAATTTTTTTTTTCATTTTTTAAAGAATTTGGCATCAAACATAAAATTGGAATTCCTTATAACCTCTTGGAACAAGAAATAGATAAACGTGTTCATCACACTTTTAGAAATTGGCTTTTAAAAACAAAACAGGGGCAGTTATATCCCCCGAGGTCACCAAAGGCACATCTTGCTTTTACTTTATTTGTTCTAAATTTTTTGCAAACTGATGTTAAAAGTCAGTCTGCAGTGGATCGCCACTGGCATCAGTTACTTCTAGTTTATATGCCATGGTAAAGTGGCAGGACCCATTTACTAATGAATGGAAGGGTCCAGACCGGGTCCTAATCTGGGAAAAGGGCTTGGTCTGTGTTTTTTCACAAAAAGAAGATGGACCTCGATGGCTGCCTGAGAGATTAGTTCGACAACTAGACACAGATCCTTAATCTTCTAGTAAGTAGAACTTTAACCTTGATTATGGCTAAAAGTCCTCTTTAGCCAAAAAGTTAAATTAGAGCACAGCCTCCACTCCCAGGGAAGCTGTAAGCCTTTTTGCAATTCTCAAAGTCACCTCCACCACACAGGGAGCTCTAAGTCTAGCCTGATCTTTGCTAATTTGCAATTGAATGGAGTACCTGGACTTCCCCAAAAGAAGCTTTTGTACTGTGCCTTTCACTGTCTCAACTTTGTTTTTTTTAAGCAGTTCAGTTAACGCCCTTCACCCTGATTGAGGCTGACACGTATCCCCGCCCACAACAGTGAGCAAGTGGCAGTTATTAATTTTTATCAAGAGGAATTCTAAGTATATATTGTGACTTTGGTCTGATTTGGGAATAAGGTGCGCTATGAGGGCTGGTTAGTCAATGACAGGCAACAGATCCCAGAACATACCAATCTAAGACAGGGGTACATGCCAAAAGGCCATGGCTGTTAATAATACACCATAAAGACATGCTTGTATGAATTATGACATAAACTAGCTATATGTAACTTCCTATGAAAGAATTGGATGGTTTGAGAGGATCTGAGATCCTAAGGCAGGCACACTTGCCATCCACCATAATTCCCAGGCAGGACTATGAAGCATAAATAAATTTTATGCATCAGTCCAGCTTTTATTAAATATTAATAACAGGGAGGAGATGTAGCCTCCCTCAAGCCTGAAGCAGGCTAAGCCAGAACTTGACATTACTGCCACTAAGGAGATTATCTAGGGTGGAGCCTTCCTACCTAGATCACTCTATTGTTCAGACACCATCCATGTTACTCTTCAAGATACTGATATCTGCTGAGATGCCCCAGAGCTATTCTGGAGATTATTCCCTATCCTGTACATCATCACCTGTAGTTGGTTCAGGGTCCAAAATTGAATTGGCAGGAATGGAATTTCCCCCCTCTTTTAAAAATTGTGTCTGCCATTAACCATTTGGACCTTGAGCAGACTAGTTGTCTTGGTTCCATTATTTCTCAACCTGCCTAGGGTCCCTCTTTTCTTTAAGTGAAAAGATGCCTTCCAGGCTTGAACCTGGACATGAGAGGTGCAGGACGTCCTCAGGAGTTTGGCAGGCTCCACTTCATTCTAACTTAGAGTTACACATGCCAAATTTGTATTTTCGTCGTAGTCCTCCCACCCCTAACACATCTTCAAGAAAACCACACAACTAAGAAAACTGTTCTCCTGACCACCTAATCTTAAGATGACAATGTATGTTTTCCATTTGGCAATCTGACACTAATTTTTTTAAAAGTGAATTTTTGCTAGATATTGATGTTCCAATATGTTATAGATAATTTTAATCTCAACCTGGGGTTTCCAACCAAGCTTTGATTCTTTAGTTCCTGGATAAAATACACACAGAAACTTTATATTTACGATAAGCTTTAATAAACATGAGAACTATGCTATTAGAATCTACTTTCCTCAATTATTAACTATTACTTATTGTGTTTCATTTGGGCTCTCCAATTGGCCAGCTCTCAAGATCACATTTTTCTGGTTCACTTATGCCATGGTGGTTTCTCCTTCTTCCTCCTGCACCTTCTTCTCATGGTCCTCTTCTGACCCCAAGCCTGAGAAAACTATACTCCATCTATGTCTATTATGCTCAGCTATTGGCTGTTGGTATCTTTATATACCAATCAGAAATGACTTGGTGCAGAGTCACAGGTCTAAGTGGAGATTCCATGTCTTGGGGGACCACATTTATCATTAAATTGGACAGCAAGACCAAACCTCAACAAAACCCCACATTTAAACCAAGGTAGAAGCCTCCTAAAATATACAGTACTACAATATCTAATCACACAATTTATGCTAGAAGGTGTATTTCCATGTAGTTTTGCAATTACATTTACATTTACCTCAGCTTGCTTCATGAGTGTAAAACACAGAACCTATGAGGGGCAAGTATCTCTCAGTGGAGCTCAGAACCGACTTGTAGACTGTACCTCACAGTAAGTTATATGGTTGAATCATAATTTAGTGCAGAACCAAGGAATGGGGTCATAAAACATGAATTCATGTAGTCTGGCATAGTAAGAAAGATCCTTTTACTTTTAACCAGTAACTCAGAAAATAAACTGAAATTTGTGTTTTATTTTTATTCAAATAGTGTTTTTCTATTAGTTTTAGGTATGGAGATGTAAGTGTTATTTACTTGAGTAGATAGGCTCTCTGAGAAGCCAGAAGAGAACATGTTTTACAGTCATTGCAAGCTAGATATCCAGGGTTCACCCATATGCCACCAACTTTTCTTGCACTTTTTCTATATCAGAGCCTCTTATTTACAATATGGAGATTCTAGGTATTTATACATTTCACCAATAATGTTGTCTCAGGACCATACTGGGTATAACTGAGTGAATAACTGTGTTTCTAGTTACTTTGTATTGCACAACTTACTTTCTTAAATAAGCTTTACTCCTGACATAGATTTTTTTTCAACCACAATTACCAGTGAATGTAGAGTCATTTTCTAGTGGGGTAAATATCCTGGTATGCAGAGATGCATCAGTGGCTAAGAGCTCTACCAGAGGAACAAGGATTCTCGGTACCTACGACAGCTTATATCTGTCTATATCTCCATTTCCAGAGGATCCAAGGAGACCCTCTTTTGGTCTCTAGCTCACAGAGACAGTCTCATGGTAACAAGACATTCATGCAAACATGATAATACAGAATTAAAATAAATGTATTTTTTAAATAGCATTTAACACAACCCTACACTCTCACAGTAACAACTTACTGCTTTGCATACATTCTGCATCTGCAACTCCTATGAATACCTGTTACTTTGAAAATGACTGACTACAGAGACATGTTTTCTATGGGAATCTAAGATTGCTTAGAGTTGGTGTCTCCATCTACTCAACTCAACAGCATTCGCCTAGTCTTTCCAATCATGAAATCATGATCCTACTTGGAATTTTTTTCATTGCCCTAACATACTAACTGACTCTACACAATGGCCTTTAATTTTTCTCTCTCTCTCTCTAACTCTCTCTCTCTCCCTCCCACCTTACTTCCCTCCCCTCCCTCTCTCTCTCTCTTTCTCTCTCTCCCTCTCCCCTTCCCATCTGCCTCTCTGCCTCTCTTTCTGTCTCTCTCTCCTCCACCTCCCTATCCACCTCTCTCCCTCTTTCTCTTTCTCTTTCTCTGTCTTTTTTTCTTTTTTTCTTTCTTTCTTTCTTTCTTTCTTTCTTTCTTTCTTTCTTTCTTTCTGTCTGTCTGTCTGTCTGTCTGTCTGTCTTTCTTTCTTTCTTTCTTTCTTTCTTTCTTTCTTTCTTTCTTTTTTCTATGTTTATGAGTCAAGAACAAATGACAACCTGTAGGAGTAGGTTTCGTCCTCTTCTACCACTTAGGTCTTGGAGTTTAAACTCAGGTTGCCACACTGGGGAACAAGTGCCTTTAGCTATTGAGCCACAGTACCAGCCACAGCTGACATATTAAAAGGTCAGCCCATATGCATCTGAATAGAAATAAGGGAATAATATTAATTCCAAGGTCATTGGGTGAACTTATTATTTTTTTTCTCATCTGGTTTCATAGCATTTAGAAATATAAGAAATAAGGTTTCTTGTGCAATGTTTCCGTCCCTTCAATGGTAATCTCTGTACACCACTGTAGCAGGAGAAGGAGCAGAACTTTGGAACACCAGCAAGTATGGCCACCAAGGATCTGTATGTGTCTGTTGTGCAACATGCTGATGTTCATGCCTATGAAGTGTCATGCCTTGAGAACTTCATTACCCATAAGACTCAGCATGGTGTCTGAGGGAAAAACTTCCAGCTTTTGTCAGGCTGAGCCTTTGTCTATATGGGATTTGAAGAATCTGAGTTTGGGCTACTGCAGCGAGTTAAGGAATTCAGAAACTCAAGAGCACTACATAAGCCAGGCTCAGGAGGACGATGCTTAAGTGGCTTCAGTACAGGCTGACAGGGCTTCTGTTGGGACATAGCGTGGAATTACTTTTCTCAGCCACTGTTGTGCAGGTGTCTGCCATGTGGACACACTACCTGAGAAGGTGCTGTGGCTCCAGGAAGCACTTGAGTGCAGCCAATTGCACATTAGAAGTCAGAGCTGTGCCTGCCCAGGTCTTTTCAACTCGGCCCAGATGATCAGGTCCAAGGAGACTTCCTTGAGTAAGTTTCCTGTTTCTCTCACCAAGTGCAAAGAGGCCCTGACAAGTTTTCTCTGCATGTGGAGAGGCACGAAGATTCGTGTGAGGAGTGATGGAAACTGGACTTTTGAGTAGAGAGACTTTAATTCTGAGGAAGCTGGTGCCATCACGATGAGCTGAGGAGACTCCTTCCTAGACAGGATTGGAAAATGTCTCTAAAGTTTTCTCAGAGGGAAAAAGGACTTGAAGTTGAGTGCGAGGGTGGGCTCCACTGTGGAAGTAGTTTTGTGAACTTTACTTTTAAATTTATTATTATCATTATTCTAGTTATGAGATTTTTATGGACATATAGTTGTATATGTTTTGTTCATATCTGTAATGATGTATATGTAAAACACAGAAGTTAGGCTACTGTGCTGCAGGGCAGGGATGGAGGTACATGAGGGCTTTTGTTGTCCCTCACCGTGTGATTGTACTCTCACAACCTCTCTTCTACCATAGAATTTTATAAAATTCCAATTTTTCTGACTTGGAAAACAGACACTGTAGTGGAAACCTGCTACCTAGTAGCAGAGAAAGCAGCCACTTGACCTGCCTACTCCACTGATGTCCCAGAAGGAAAACTCACCATCTCCTTCCCCATGCTCTCTTAAATCCCCTTCAACTCAAAGATGCTCCTTCATCTTTCCTGAGTTTTCTTATGTTTACTCCCTGACAACTTGTTGCTCTTACTGCCTCTTGACCTATCATTGACATGATTTCCCTCTTGCTTACAGAAAGCTCTTGGTTTAAAGATGTGTGATAGAGCTGAGCCACACCAAAACTAGAAACATAATTTTTTTTTTTAAATTCAGTCTTGTTGTTCACAGTATAATCAGATATCCTGCAACAAGTATGGGTTCTCTCACAATGTCACTCCATCATAGGTTTCTATAGCTTCAGAGACACTCATGAGCTAAGCAGATATAATGAGAGGGTATCTCATGTTATCTTGCCATAAATATCCCACTCATAAGTTAACTAGAAATTAGTCTTGAAATAACTTGCTTTTATCTCTGATTATTAGACCTGTATTCTGATCAGACATAGATAATCAATCCAGAACAGCAGACATATGGACACATCCCAGTATCTGACTACCAGTAGCATGTCCTTTAGAAAGTATAACAGGTACTTGAATTGATGTATGCATATCCTGAAGTGAGACAGCTGGCAGTCGGTTGTAGTTCATTATCATGTCTTGCAGGATCAGAGAGCTAAGATGCAGGATCCAGGAGTAGAATGGCAACTGAGGATCTGAGCCTTTGTTTGTGGGGTTTTAGTGACTGTGGAAGCTTTGGTGTTTGGTGGAAGGTCTTCAGAATCAGGTTTTACTGGACATCTGTGGGATCAATGGATCTCTGAAGATGTGAGAGGCAAACCTGGAGCAAGAGTGGGTTTGAGTCATGTCCAAATCTCAGAAATATTGTCATTTGATGAGCAGGACTAGGACTGCATGTACTAGACTGCTTAGAACTGGGCCCCCACCTTTGCCCCACTGGTGGAGTTCACATAGCCCAGTAGCCAGGTTAGACATCTTTTGTTTCCCCTTACAAGATCATGTTCAACAGCAAATGAGGCATTTCCAGATCCATGGCTCCAACCACTGATACACACACACCATCGAAGCCACATCTCACCCCAAAAGGTTTAAATACCTGTTTTTCCACCCAATTAAATGAACTGTCTTAGTGAAGCATGTCTTCCAAGCGTGTTCTCAATGCACTCATTTCTGCTTGAGGTTTCTCTCACTTTCTTCCACTCCTTACCTCCTCTCTCACACACATACATACATCAGCCATAACCAACACTATAGTTGAACCGAGTGGGAACAGCATATACTCACTCACAGAGGAGTGGAGAGCAGAAGATAGGCTTAAAACAGTAGCTCCTGGCACAGTACCAGTGAAGACCAAAGTCCAGGGCTCTGGATGGATCACCATTGTGATTTCAGGTACAGAAAAAAGGAATGTCTTCTCTTGGTCTGGGAGAGTCCAATAGGATTAGAGGTGAAGAGGAGACACAAGACCACATGAGGCTTTTGATGGCTATAGCTAGACAGATGAAAATATTGTCTGCTATTATGGACAGATCAATTGCATCATTTTTTTGTAAGGAATGTTAAGAAATAGGTTTGGAGTTTTGTTGAATCTGGGCTATCCTAGAAAAGTCTGTGTGAAGGCACTGAGCATATATCTGGACACAATTCTGGAAAAATTCAGGACCAAGATTCCAAATGAAGACCAACTGTGTATTTTGGTGATGTATACGAGGATGGAAGTAGAAGTTAGTTATTCTTAGGGAAGGAAACATTCAGAGGATTGTGGCAGTGATGCTAAGTGTAAGGAAGGGAGTGGTCCACTTAATAAAACTGGACTTATCTCTCAGACTGAGATGGCTGTCACAATGACAGATAAGGTTTTATCAAGTATATGCTTTAGAATGATGTTTGGCAAGGGGCCAGGGCTGCCAAAAGACACACATTGGGTTGGGTATGAATCAGAACAGTCATAAAGGTAGGTGGCAATGATGCAGGTGACTAACTGTGAGGAAGGTGACTAAATGTGAGGCAGGTGACTGTGAGACAAGTGACAGGGACTTTGATGAAGATAAGTGTGACGTTGATGACAATGAGTCTGAGGCAGGTGACTAAATGTGGCAGGTGACTGTGAGACAGGTGAATGGGAGGCAGGTGACAGTGACTGCGAAGCAGGTGACTGTGAGGCATGACCCCATACCTGTGAATATTCCCCATACTGTTGTGGTGACCCTGGGTGGAATATGGAGATCTGCACTTGGGTTGGTAGATAAGTTCATGGGTAAATAAGAGAATTATTGAATTCTTCAGAACCAAGGAAGCTGGGCTTTTTGTTAATGCAATTTTAAAAGGAGCTGTTTCTTGTATATCTTGGCTATCTTCCAAATAAATGAGACAGAGTCCATTCTATTTATTTAATCAAGCATTATAGCAGAAAAAGTGGGCAGCCATTGATACACTCTATTTTTTAGGCTAAACTGCCTACCTTTCAATAATATTCCCCAAGATACTTACTTATTTTGGGGGGAGGTGCAGCAAACATTATTGATGGTATTCAAGAGAGTAGGGAGGGCTCCCTAGGCCCCTTCTGTTATGTGGGTTTGGGGTGAAAATTATGAGGTAGATTCTCAGTGTTGGGGGCCAAGTTGGGATAGGAACTCCTCAGCATCCACGGGCTTCTCTCTTGCTCTCAGTGTCCTTGCTTGGGTGGGTGGTCCAGGGTTTCTTACTGCTTGGAGGCCATGTAGGCCATGAGGTCTACCACCCTGTTGCTGTAGCCGTATTCATTGTTATACCAGGAAATGAGCTTGACAAAGTTGTCATTGAGAGTAGTGCCAGCCCTGGCATCAAAGGTGGAAGAGTGGGATTTGTTTTTTAAATTGCAGGAGACAACCTGGTCCTCAGTTTAGCCCAAGATGCCCTTCAGTGGACCCTCAGATACCTGCTTCACCACCTTTTTGATGTCATCATACATGGCAGGTTTCTCCAGGCAGCACATCAGATCCACAACAGACACATTGGGGGTAGGAACACAGAAGGCCATGCCAGTGAGCTTCCTATTCAGCTCTGGGATAACCTTGCCCACTGCCTTGGGAGCACCAGTGGATGCAGGGATTATGTTCTGGGCAGCCCCACGGCCTTCATTCCACAGATTTCCAGAGGGGCAATCCATAGTCTTCTGAGTGGCAGTGATGGCATGGACTGTGGTCATGAGCTCTTCCATGATGCCAAAGTTGTCATGGATGACCTTGGCCAGGGAGGCTAAGCTGTTGGTGTTGCCGGATGCATTGCTGACAATCTTGAGTGAGTTGTCATATTTCTCATGGTTCAAACCCATCACAAAAATGGGGGCATCATCAGAAGGGGCGTAGATGATGACCCGTTTGGCTCCACTCTTCAAGTATGCTCCGGGCTTTTCCATGGTGGTGAAGACACCATATACTCGGAACCTACCTCACCTTATTTTATGTTAGTGGGGTCTCGCTCCTGGAAGTTGGTGATGGGCTTCACATTGACGACAAGCTTCCCATTTTCGGCCTTGACATTTCCGTTGAATTTGCCGTGGATGAAGTCATACTGAAACATATAAACCATGAAGTTGAGGTTAATTGAGGTCGTTGATGGCAAAAACCTCCGCTTTGCCATGTGGAGAGCAGATGGCAGCCCTGGTGACCAGGCACCCAATAAGGCCAAATCCGTTCACAAGACCTTCACCATTTTGTCTCTGGGACGATGCTGGCACTACACAAGTGGATGTGGCTGTCTCTGGAACACAGAGGAAAAGAGAGCCAATACTTACATTTTACTTTCGATCTGGCTGTCTCTGCTCCAGGTGTTTTCCCATGGTGTCTCCTTAAGACCCTTTCCTGGTAGCTGAATTCTCTTTTTCTTTTTCCTCCTCTCCACTGGCAAATGGAAATGCATCCCTGTTTTCTCTTTTACCCAGCATTTGGTACATCAGTTTTTATTAACAAATCAGAGAATAAACCGTTCAATAAGAGAACTGGTCTCAAATAATTAGTTGAAGACTGTTGAGATAGCTCAGTGATTAAAGGTGCACTGATTGAAGGTGAACACATGAGTTCAAGTTTCAAAAACTACCTGGTAGAAGAAGAGAAGAAACTTCTCTAAATTGTCATTTGACCTTCCAAGTACACAGACACACACACACACACACACACACACACACACACACACACCTTAATACCTCTGTCCATACACAGGCACACACACACACACACACAAGCACACAAACACATGAACACAAACCTACAAATGTCTGGGAAAACTGGCATCAGTAATCCTTAGGATGCTCCTAATGGAAAATATGAAATAATTTGACAAACAAACTAAATAACACATGAGATTGTACTATAATGGTGAAATACCCTTTAAACCAATGCTGGTGTGAATGGTTGCATGGCAGGTAAATGAACATTACTCATTACTGAACCCGGCTGGACCTGCGGGACCCAGAAGTCTCTCCACTCCATAGAACCCCTAGCAACCCAGGACCTCATAATCATGAGTGAGTGGAACAGAACATCAGCACCCAAGAATCCCAGAGGGTCTTGTGCCAGCAGGAAGAGGGACAAAGGAACCCCAAACTACCAGAGGCTGAGATTCATTCTGGTTCGGGCCAGCCCCACCATCTCCTTCCTGAACCCAGTGGAGGGAGCCAGGGACCCAGTGGACTCTCCATACCGAAGGACCCCTAGCACACCCAAAACCTAGGAATCGTCGGACTCAGGAAGTAGATCGGAGCTCCAGACTTCTGGACACCTGCCCTGCAAGAGGAGAGCTTGCCTGCAGAGAGTGTTCTGACCACTATGACTCAGGTGAGAGTTGGACTCCCAGGACTTCTGACAGAGGCTAACAGAATCAAAGGAGGAAAAAGCTTCAGCAGAGACAGCTAGATTTTCTAACACCAGAGATTACAATATGGTGAAAGGCAAGCATATGAATATTACTAACAGAAATCAAGAACAGTAGGCATCATCAGAACCCAGTACCCCACTACAGTGAGTCCTGGATACTCCAATACATTGGTTTAATATATATAGAAACCAATCAATATAATCCACAATACAAACAGATTTAAAGACAAACACCACATGATCATCTTGTTAGATGCTGAGAAAGAATTTGACAAAATCCAAAACAACTTCATAATAAACGTCTTGGGAAGTTCAGGAATTCAAAGCACTTACCTATACATAATAAAAGCAATATACAGCAAGCAAGTAGCCAAAATCAAACTAAATGGAGAGAAACTAGAAGCAATCCCACTAAAACCAGGGACTAGAGAAGGCTGCCAACTTTCTCCCTACCTATTCAATATAGTACTTGAAGTCCTAGCCAGAGCAATTAGACAATAACAGAAGATCAAGGGGATATAAATTGGAAAGATAGAAGTCAAAATATCACTCTTTGCAGATGATACCATAGTATATATAAGTGACCCTAAAAATTACACCAGAGAAATCTTAACCTGATAAACAGCTTCAGAGCAGTAGCTGGGTATAAAATTAACTCAAACAAATTAATGGCCTTTCTCTACACAAAGGACAAACAGGATGAGAAAGAAATTAAGAAAACAATGCCTTTCACAATAGTCACAAATAATATAAAATACTTTGGTGTGACTCTAACTAAGGAAGTGAAAGATCTGTATGATAAAAACTTAAAGTCTCGATCTTGTGTCTGGGGTCCCTCAGAGACCACTCTTCTCTGAGGAGAGTACAGACTGCAGAAACCACACAGCTTCTGGGAAAGGCAGAAGCACACAGCTTCTGGGACAGACCCCGGTTGGGGCTCCAGATATCCGGGCACCTTCACTGCCAGAGGAGAACTGTCTGCCAGGGAGGGCTCTGACTGTCTGAGCAGGTGAGGGAGCCATCTTGGGTACTGGGTCCCTTGGAGACCAGTCTGCCCAGGTCAACTCTCAGACTGTGGAGGGTAAGCGAGTGCTCTGCAGAAGTGACACAGCTTCTGGGACAGATCCCATTTCAGGCTCAAGACATCGGGTAATCTTCCCCTCCTGAGGAGAGGTGTCTTATGGGAAGAAGGAGGGCACTGACTGCCTGAGCAGGTGAGGGAGCCATCTTTTGCCCTGGAGCCCTCAGAGACTAATCTGCACAGGTAAGAGAGCAGACTGCAGAAGTGACACAGCTTCTTGACAGGAAGAAGTGACACAGTTTCTGGTACAGTCACCCATTTCGGGCTACAGACATCTGGGCACCTTCCCTGCCAGAGATAAGGAGCCCTCCTGATAGGGCTCTGTCTGCCAGAGCAGGTGAGGGAGCCATCTTGTGTCCCTGTTCCTTCAGAGAACAGTCTGTGCAGGTCAGCTGGCAGACTGCATGGGCAACACATCTTCTGAAACAGTCCCTGTTTCAGGCATTCATTTTAAGCCAGAAGGCAGGTCTGAATGCCAGACCTCTGTGCAACTTCCATGTAAGAAGAGAGTTTGCCATCAGAGAGTACTCTGACCACTGAGACTCAGGAGAGAACTGGGCTCCCAGGACTGCTGATAGAGGCTAACAGAATCACAGGAGGAACAAGCTCTAACCAGAGACAACTGTAACAATTAATGCCAGAGATTATCAGATGACGAAAGGCAAATGTAAGTATCTTACTAACAGAAACCAAGACCACTCACCATCATCAGAACCCAGCACTCCCACCTCAGCCAGTCCTGGATAACCCAACACACCTGAAAAGCAAAACTCGGATGCAAAATCATATCTCATGGTTCTGATAGAAGTCTTTAAGAAGGGCATTAATAACTCACTTAAAGAAATACAGGAGAAAACTGCTAAAGAGTTAGAAGTCCTTAAAGAATTACAGGAAAACACAATCAAGCAGGACATGTAATTGAAGAAAACCATCCAAGACCTAAAAAGGGAAGTAGACACAATAAAGAAACACAAAAGTGAGACAACTCTGGAAATAGAAACCCAAGGAAAGAAATCAGAAACTATAGATGTGAGGATCAGCAACAGAATACAAGAAATGGAAGAGAGAATCTCAGGTGCAGAAGATTCCATATAGAAAACATGCACAACAATCAAAGAAGATGCAAAATGCAAAAAGATCCTAACTCAAAACATCCAGGAATTCCAGGTCACAATGAAAAGATGAAACCTACGGATAATAGGAGTAGATGAGAATGAAGATTTTCAATTTAAAGGGCCAGCAAATATCTTCAATAAGATTATAGAAGAAAACTTCCCAAACCTAAAGAAAGAGATGCCCATGAACATATAAGAAGCCTACAGAACTCCAAATAGACTGGAACAGAAGAGAAATTCCTCCTGACACATAATAATCAGAACAAAAAAAATGCAGTAAAAGAGTATTAAAAGCAGTAAGGGAAAAGGGTCAAGTAGCATATAAACACAAACCTATTAGAATTACAACAGACTTCTCACCAGAGACTACAAAAGCCAGATGATTCTGGACAGATGTTATACAGACTCTAAGAGAACACAAATACGAACCCAAGCTACTCTACCCATCAAAACTCTCAGTTACCATACATGGGGCAACCAAAATGTAACGTGCAAAAACCAAATTCACACAATATCTTTCCACAAATTCAGCCCTTCAAAGGGTAATACAGGGAAAACTGCAACACACAGATGGAAATTACACCCTAGAGAAAGCAAGAAAATAATCCTTCAACGAACCTAAAAGAAGACACCCCTAAGAACAGAACCCCAACATTAACAACAAAAATAACAAGAAGCAATAAACGTATCCTTAATATCTCTTAATATCAATGGTCTCAATTTTCCAGTAAAAAGATATAGACTAACAGATTGGCTATATAAAAAGGACCCAACTTTATGCTGCATATGGGAAACCCATCTCAGGGTCAAATACAAATACTACTTAAGAGTAAAAGGCTGAAATTTTCCTGGGAAATGGTCCGTAGAAACAAGCTGGAGTAGCAGTTCTAACACTGAATATAATCGACTTCCAACCAAAAGTTATCAAAAAATAAAAGGAGGGGCACTTTATACTGACCAAAGTTAAAATATTCCTAGATGAAGTCTCAATTCTGAATGTCTGTGCTCCAAATGCAAGGGCAGCACATTCAAGGTGGAACCTTTATTAAAGCTCAAAGCACACATTGCACCTCACACAATAATAGGGGGAGACTTCAACACCGCACTCTCAACATTGGGCAGATCCTGGAAACAAAAACTAGACAGAGACAAAAGGACACTAAAAGAATTTATGAAAGAAATGGATTTAAGAGATATCTAGACTATTTTATCCTAAAACAAACGGATATACCTTCTTCTCATCACCTCATGGTACCTCCTCCAATATTGACTACATAATTGGTCACAAAACAGTCCTCAACAGATACAAAAATATTGAAATTATCTCATTCAACCTATCAGATTACCATGAACTAAGGCTGATTTCTAATAACAATATAAATAATAGAATGCCAACGTGGAAGCTAAATAACACTCTACTCAGTGATACCTTGGTCAAGGAAGAAGTAAAGAAAGAGATTAAAGACTTTTTTAGAGTCTAATTAAAATGAGGCCACAACATAACGAGTCTTGTGGGACAAAATGAAAGCAGTCCTAAGAGGAAAGTTCATAGCTGTGAGGGCTGCCAAAAAGAAACTAGAGAGAGCATACACTAAAAGCTTGACAGTACACCTAAAAGCTCTAGAATGATAGGAAAAAAATTCACCCAAGAGGAATAGATGGCAAGAAATAATTAAACTCAGGGCTGATATCAAACAGGTGAAATCAAAAAGAACTGTTCAAAGAATCAACCAAACCAGGAGCTGGTTCTTAGACAAAATCAACAAGATAGATAAACTCTTAGCCAGACTAACTAGAGGGCACAGGGACAGTATCCTAATTAACAATATCAGAAATGAAACGGGAGACATAGCAACAGAACCTGAGGAAATTCAAAACATCATCAGATCATACTACAAAATGTATACTCAACAAAATTGGAAAACCTGGATGAAATGAAGATTTTTCTAGACAGATACCAAGTACCAAAGTTAAATCAGGATCAGATTAATGATCTAAATGGTCTCACATCCCCTAAAGAAATTAAAGCATACATTATTAGCCTCCCAACCAAAAAAAGTCCAGGACCAGATAGGTTTAGTGCAGAGGTCTATCACACCTTCAAGGAAGACCTAATCCCAATTGTCCTCAAACTGTTCCACAAAATAGAAACAGAACGTACTCTACCCAATTAATTCTATGAAGCCACAATTACTATGACAACTAAACCACATATAGACCCAAAGAATAAAAAGAACTTCAGACCAATTTCCCTTATGAAAAGTGATGCACAAACACTCAATAAAATCCTCGGAAACCAAATCCAAAAAGACTTCAAAATGATCATTCATCATGATCAAGTAGGCTTCATCCCATGGATGTAGGGATGGTTTAACACATGGAAATCCCTCAATGTAATCCACTATATAAACAAAAAAAAAAAACCCAAAAACCACATGATCATCTCATTATATGCTGAGAAAGCATTTGACAAAATCCAACACAACTTCATGATATAAAGTCTTCGGAAGTTCAGGAATTCAAGGCCCATACCTAAACATAATAAGAGAAATATACAACAAACTAGAAGCCAACATCCAATTAAATGGAGAGAAACTCGAAGCAATCCCACTAAAATCAGTGATTAGAGAAGGCTGCCCACTCACTCTGTACCTATTCAATATAGTAGTTGAATTCCCAGCCTGAGCAATTCGACAACAGGAGATCAAGGGGATACAAATTGGAAAGGAAGAAGTCAAAATATCATTCTTTACAGATGATATGATAGTTTATGTATGTGACCCTAAAATTTCCACAAGAGAACTTCTAAACCTGATAAACAGATTCAGAGGAGTAGCTTGATATAAAATTAATTCAAACAAATCAATGACATTTCTCTAAACAAAGGAGAAATAGACTGAGAAAAAAAATAGAGAAACAACACCCTTCACAATAGTCACAAATAATATAAAATACTTTGGTGTGACTCTAACTAAGAAAGTGAAAGATCTGTATGATAACAAGTTCAAATTTCTGAAAAAAAATTGAAGAGGATCTCATAAGATGGAAAGATCTTCTGTGCTCATGGATTGGCAGGATTAATATAGTCAAAATGGCTATCCTGCCAAAAGTAATCTACACATTTAATGCACTCCCCATCAAAATTGCAGCTCAATTCTTAACTAAGTTAGAAAGGGCAATTTGAAAATTCATCTGGAATAATACAAAACCTAGGATAGCAAAAAACCAGCCTGAACAATAAAATAACCTGTGATGTATCCCGTCCCACGGGTTTCAGTTATTCGTGGGTGCGAGGGAGACCGAAAACCTGGAAGGAGATTGGAGGAAGAAAAAGAAGAGTAGGAGACCAGGAAGGATACCTATCAGGGTCTCGTTTATTAGTATGAGGTGCCTTCTTTTTAAAGCATACATTGAGGGGACTATGGGAGGGGCCGAGGGAGAATTATACAAAGAACAAAGAAGTGGTCATCTGCTGACATGGGGGCCAAAATCAGGTGCCAGGCAGTGGGCACTCTGCATCTTATCTCTGGAGCATCGATCCTCCTTGACAGCCTTGGCTGTCAGGCTGGGCTCAAGCGTAACTCATGTACTTGGATGGCATTGGAACTCAGGAAGAGATAGGGAAGAGGGGACTATCATTCAGCTTTTACAGCCTCAGGTGCCAAGAAAGGAATAGGGAGGAAGGGGGGAGTGATAACCAGCTCTTAATACAAGGCCATTTGGTCTGTTAGGGAAATTGTGAAGGGCTCACTTTCTCACGGGATGGTCTCTGACAGTGGTGGAATCACCACACCTGATATTAAGCAGTATTACAGAGCAATTGTGATAAAATATTGCATTGTACTGGTCCAGGAACAGACAGCTAGATCAATGGAATACAACTGAAGACCCAGAAATGAATCCACACACCTATGGTCACTTGATCTTTGACAAGGGAACTAAAGTCATCCAGTGGAAAAAAAGACAACATTTTCAAAAAACGGTGCTGGCACAACTAGTGTTTATCATGTAGAAGATTTCGAATTGATCCATTCTTGTCTTCTTGTAAAAAGTTCAAGTCTAAGTGAATGAAAGACCTCCACATAAAACCAGAGACACTGAAATTTATAGAGGAGAAAGCCGGGAAAAGCCCCAAAAATATGAGCACAGGAGAAAAATTCCTGAACAGAACAGCAATGTTGTGTGGTGTAAGATTGAGAATCTCAAATGGGACCTCATAAAATTGCAAAGCTTCTGTAAGGCAAAAGACACTGTCAATAAGACAAAAAGGCCACCAACACATTGGGAAATGATTTTCACCAATCCTAAAAAACGATAGGGGATTAATTTCCAATAAATACAAGCAACACAAGAAGCTGGACTTCAGAAAATCAAATAACCCCATTAAAAAAAAGGGGTCACAGAGTAAACAAAGAATTCTCAACTGAGGTATACAGAATGGCTGAGAATCACCTGAATAAATGTTCAACATCCTTAATCATCAGGGAAATGCAAATCAAAACAACCCTGAGATTCCACCTCACACCAGTCAGAATGACTAAGATCAAAAATTCAGGTGACATCAGATGCTGGTGAGGATGTGGAGAAAGAGGAGCATTCCTCCATTTTTGGTGGGATTGCAAGCTTGTACAACCACTCTGGAAACCAGTCTGCGGTTCTTCAGAGAATTAGACATTGTACTACCAGAGGATCCAGCAATATCTCTTCTGGACATATACCCAGAAGATTGTCCAATAGATAATAAGAACACATGCTCCACTATGTTCAAAGCAGCCATATTTATAATACCAGAAGCTGGAAAGTACCCAGATGTCCCTCAACAGAGGAATTGATACAGAAAATGTTGAACTTTTAAACAGTGGAGTACTAATCAGCTATTAAAAATAGTGAATTTATCAAAATCCTAGGTAAATGGATGGATCTGGAGGGTATCATACTGAGTGAGTTAACCCAGTCACAAAAGAACTCAAATGATATACAATCACTGATAAATGGATATTAGCCCAGAAATTTAGAATATCCAAGATACAATTTGCAAAACACATGAAACTCAAGAAGAAGGAAGACCAATAAGTGGATGTTTCACACACACCCCCCTTATAATGGGGAGCAAAATACCCATGTAAGGAGTTACGGAGACAAAGTTTGTAGCTGAGACCAAAGGATGGGCCATCCAGAGACTGCCCCACCAAGGGATCCATCCCATAATCAGCAACCAAATGCAGACTCTATTGCATATGCCAGCAAGATTTTGCTGAAAAAACCCTGATATAGCTGTCTCTTTTTAGGCTATGACAGAGCCTTGCAAATACAGAAGTGGTTGCTCACAATCATGTATTGGATGGAACACTGGGCCCCCAATGAAGGAGCTAGAGAAAAACCCAAGGAGATGAAGGAGTCTGAAACCCTATAGGTGGAACAACAATATGAACTAACCAGTACCCCCAGAGCTTGTGACTCTAGCTGCATATGTAGCAGACGATGGTCTAATTGGTCATCATTGGGCAGAGAGGCCCCTTGGTCTTGCAAACTTTATATGCTGCAGTATAGGGGAACAACAGGACCAAGGAGAGGTATTTGGTGGTAGGAGAGAAGGATCGGGGAAGGGTATAGGGAATTTTTGGGATAGCATTGGAGAT